>NC_074708.1:20491231-20628135 GCF_024334085.1 Lutzomyia longipalpis
TTATTTTGATCTAAAAATTCTTCATTGCAAAAAAAGAGCCCGAAATTGATTTTTCTTTTTTTTTTTTAAATTAATTTTCTCAAGATATAAAAACAAAAACTTTTGTAAACAAGAAAAAAAAAGAACAATTTATCAATTTTTACTATAGGTATTTCAGATCGTTTTTGGAACACAATCAGTGCCCAGGATGACCAGCCCGGAAGCCTTACCCGGATGCCCTATTCAGGAAGCCCTGCCCGGACCCCTACCCGCATGGCCTGCCTGAATGCTCTACCCGGATGCCCTGCCCGCTTTTGCTTTAATTTTTGACAACATTCCAAAATGCGGAAATGTATGTTAATTCTTCTGATTCGTATTTTTTCAAAAAATTCATTATTATTCTAAACTTTTTTTTCCATATTTTAGATCCGTTTGAAGCACAAAACTGTCCGTGCCTGGCTTCAGTCCTCAATTTCTGGGATCCGGTCTTACACAACTTTATGCAACATAATTTTCCGGAAATGGAAGGTGAGAAAGATGAAAAAATATTTAGAATACTTTTTCCTAAGATTTTCTTTTATTTTTTAAAGTCCCGGAAGTCACAAAGGTGAAGAGGAGAGATCATCTGAAAAGCCGCCCAGCATCGAAGGAGACAGCAGGAGAAGGAAAAGGCAACGCCGGATATATTTTTTCAATATTTTTTTGTAAATTTTAAAAATATTAAATAAATCTATATAATAAAGGTCTGTTTGTTGGTAATCTTCCGTCGTGTTCGGCTATACAAATCTACACCGTTTGACCGATTGCGATGAAATTTGGTACAGACGCTCCTTATATCAGTCTGTTTCGAGTGGCCGTATTCATTTTCCCCCCAAAGCCCCCCTTTAGGTAGCCCCCATATAAAATTCATGCATTTTTTGCGAATTTTTAAATTTGGCGCCGGAAATGTTGCTTGAAAATGATTTCTTCTCTTTGCAAATTTTTTTCTTTGGGTTTAATGAGTGGCCCTATTTTTTTTTACTTATAAACCATCACAATTTTTTTCTCCAAAATTTGCGCGAAGCGCAACAAATCCCCGCGAAGCAATTTGCAAAAAAAAACGCTTTTTTTAAATTCAAAACGAATTTCAACGGTATAACAGATTGGTGAATTTTTTCAGAAAACTGCGGAAATATTCTGCAGAAAAAGTGTCCCAGCGCCATACAAAATTTCTAAAGAATTTCTAAAGAACACGTGTTCAGAATACCTTTAGTGCTTTCGAATTTTTCTGCAGAAATTCGGCAGCTAGTTTTTGATGGGGAGGAGAGGTCATAACCTCAAAGTTTTACCCCCAAAACCCTATATAAGTGCGGGAAGTGACTGCAGAAGTGCCTCGGATTCCATGAGCTCCACACTTAGAAGAAGAGGAGCTGCTGGTAGCCAGCCACCTAGAAGGCAGAAGAAATACCCCGGTTCCACGAGCCCCCAGTCTGAGAGGAGCGTTTGTGGCAGTGTCGAGCCAGGAAGGATGTCAATTGACTTAAGTCACACCGGGATCCAGGGCGTGAGGAGAGATCTCACAAAATCCCCAATCACCAGAAAATCTGTCGGAGAATCTAGTGGGCCCGAATCGAAGGATGTCTTGGATGATGATCTACCATATTGGAGTCATTTATCGTCCACTTCCTGCCCAGTGCCTCGCTCCAGGGAGGCTCATCCCCATCAGGAGCCACGAGGTCGTACCCGGATAGACCAAGCTTTGGTCATCTCCCACACTGGTGAAGAAATCAATGCCCACTGCTGCATCCCAAGGAGATTCATCACGAAGTGATTCACGGCGGAATAATAGATCCGGAAGGTAGCTCCATTGCTTTTCCGGAGGCTGCCCTAACTCTTACCTGGGATTATTCTTCAGAATTTATGCCACACTTATTCTTAAAAATAAACAGATCCTGAGGTGACCTATGCTGTTTTTCTTCCCCTCCCTCTCTCTTCTAGGCTCTCGTGGAATCTCATTCTTTGGGGCTACTTTAAAGCCGAATATGATAAGGGTAAATTTCATCACAAAAAAATTTTTTTTTAAATTTTTTGATATATTGTAGCTGACTATATTATCTAGGCTCCATGCCAAAAATGCAGAAAATCTATGGATCCGTTCTCGAGATATAGCCTTCCAAAGTTGGCATGTCATATCTCGGGTTCTACAAGTCCGATGTTGATCAACTCAAGCGCAAATGAAAGGTTTCGTGAAACTCTACAAATGTCTAGAACATTGCAACTTCGAGAAATGACCGCAAGAGACGCTAAAATCGAAAACAAAACTTTCGAAAATTTCGAACTCGAATTTTTTGAAAATGGCGACATAATTTTTTTTCGTTTTTCGATATGTTATAGCTGACTTCAAGACATGACTTTTCAACTTTTCCCGACTTTACGCGTATTTAAATTAATTCGCGTTCTAAGTTTGCTCTCACAAAATTAATACACTGAAAGAAACACAGCTCTCGTTAGCTTGGTCAGCTTACCAGTACATTTCCTAATTTTCTTTACATGATCTTGAAGTAATAAAACTCCCCTATACACCAATGTAGAATTCATCACGAAATATGAATAGATTTTAATTCTATGACGATTGAAAAAAGTCGAATTGGCTACTTTTGTCAGCAAAATCCTCCAAGGGTTAAAAAGATTTACTGAGATTTTGGTCCAAATATAACAGGGGTATTTTTCCGAACAACTGTGGCCTTGTCCGTTCCTTGGCCTTTGAGCGCAGAAGCACAGGAATTTGACTTCAAATCCCAGATGCTCCTGGCAGGTAGAAGCGAATCCAGAATATTCGGAATCAAACCCTTTTTCATATTCTAAAACAGACTGCTTTTTAATCTATGGAAATGTCTCATGTGGTCTTTCAAAACATAATTCACAAAAAATTCAATATTTTTCCACATAAAATATCCTGAAACAAATCCAAATACTCAAATTCATGTAGAATAATCGTCAATATGGTCTATACGTTGACACTAAATAATATTTCTATGGATAAAAAACTCACAAAAAATTGAAAAGGCACCTCGACAGATCCTTACAAATCATATGATTTTGTAAAAAAAATCATTTCAACCTTTCATTTGCGCTTGAGTTGATAAAGATCGGACTTGTAGAACCCGAGATATGACATGCCAACTTTGAAAGGCTATATCTCGAAAACGAATCCATAGATTTTCTTCATTTTTGGCATGGAGCTAGATAATATGGTCAGCTATAACATATATGGATCCGCGCCAAAGGCACATTTCGGCACGAATCGGGAATGGTCGCGCGCCACCTATCAACGGTCAAAAACCTGTCATATACTCTCCCAAAAAGCGCGCAATAGACACGACATGCACGCCAACGCAGTGAAGCAAAATTCTCAATTATATTATTAATTCTCTTATATTCTTTGTTAATTTAAATAAATATTGAAGTTGTGAAGTGGAAGGAGATTTTTCAATGCTGGAAATCCGGTCGCTTCGACCCGGAAGCCACAACTAACGCCCTATATTTCTCCAGGTACGTCCACCTCACCTTCCAATATAAAAAAATGAAAAAAAAATTATGTCGCCGTTTTCGAGATATTTATCGAAAACTAATCGAAAATTTTGTTTTCGATTTTTGGCCCCCTAGCAGTCACTTTTGAAACTTCGTATGTTCTAGAGAGTTGTAGGGTTTGTTGAGAGCTTTCATTTAAGCCCGGGTTGATCGAAATCGGTCAAGCCGTTTTCGAGTTATGGTCGATTTTCGATGAAAAATTTTGGCGGCCATATTGACTAAACGGCTTGACCGATTTTCGAAAATGAGGTATCGTTGGAAAGCTCTTGATGTCCCCTACAACATAAAAAAATTTCAGATTTTTAGCTATTACAGGGGCTGAGATATAGCGAAAACAAAATTTTGAGGTTATTCAAAATGGCGGACGGGGGGGAGGGGGGTAAAATTTGACGTCATAATCGGATGTCTTCCAGTCGATATTTAAACTTTGCCGTTTACCGCAAGTCTCTATCTATCACCGTTCTCTCGCAATTTAGCATTGTACTCCGGCCGGACGGCCGGCCGGCCGGAAAAAAAATTTTTTTGGCGCATACGTTTTTTGGAATGTGGGGACCCTAATTCGTGCTCATCCCAAGTTTGAGCCCGATCTGACGACTTTCGATTTTGCTCGGTACACAAAAGCTGTGTCTGAAAGAAACACAGCTAAAATTTCAGCCAGAATACCAAAATCTTTCCTTTTCTATTATGACGTAAAATGTGTCTCGGCTACTTGGTCTAGATGTAAAACTTTTTAGACCTTAAAATTTTAGAAGCTTTTTGTGAAAATGTCAAAAAACCTTGTAACTCACGAATTGTAAGAAACGAAAAGAAAATATTTTTGCTAGAATCTACCTCATTTGCAAATAAATAACTTGTGTGGGAGAAAAAATCGAGCGCAGTCTTAATAACTTTTGTTTTTTTTTTATTAATTCCATTTTCTTTTTTGACTATTTAATTCAACTTTTTATATCTTTTAATCAAATGATTTAGTAATTTCGACCAAATAAATTCTGTTACTTGAGTTGCTTCATGACTTTTGACCGAAGAATTTCTGTATTTTTGACAATTTTTTTTGGCCTTTTTAATAATTTTATTCAGCTTTTATTGTCTTTTAACCAAATGACTTTGTTATTTCGACCAAATAACTTCAGTTACTTGAGTTACTTCATGACTTTTGACCGAAGAATTTCTGTATTTTTGACAATTTTTTTTGGCCTTTTTAATAATTTTATTCAGCTTTTATTGTCTTTTAACCAAATGACTTTTGTTATTTTGATCAAATAACTTCAGTTACTTGAGTTACTTCATGACTTTTGACCGAAGAATTTCTGTATTTTTGACAATTTTTTTTGGCCTTTTTAATAATTTTATTCAGCTTTTATTGTCTTTTAACCAAATGACTTTGTTATTTCGACCAAATAAATTCTGTTACTTGAGTTACTTCATGACCTTTGACCGAAGAATTTCTGTATTTTTGACAATTTTTTTTGGCCTTTTTAATAATTCTATTCAGCTTTTATTGTCTTTTAACCAAACGACTTTTGTTATTTTGATCAAATAACTTCAGTTACTTGAGTTACTTCATGACTTTTGACCGAAGAATTTCTGTATTTTTGACAATTTTTTTTGGCCTTTTTAATAATTCTATTCAGCTTTTATTGTCTTTTAACCAAACGACTTTTGTTATTTTGATCAAATAACTTCAGTTACTTGAGTTACTTCATGACTTTTGACCGAAGAATTTCTGTATTTTTGACAATTTTTTTTGGCCTTTTTAATAATTCTATTCAGCTTTTATTGTCTTTTAACCAAATGACTTTTGTTATTTTGATCAAATAACTTCAGTTACTTGAGTTACTTCATGACTTTTGACCGAAGAATTTCTGTATTTTTGACAATTTTTTTTGGCCTTTTTAATAATTTTATTCAGCTTTTATTGTCTTTTAACCAAATGACTTTGTTATTTCGACCAAATAACTTCAGTTACTTGAGTTACTTCATGACTTTTGACCGAAGAATTTCTGTATTTTTGACAATTTTTTTTGGCCTTTTTAATAATTTTATTCAGCTTTTATTGTCTTTTAACCAAATGACTTTGTAATTTCGACCAAATAAATTCAGTTACTTGAGTTACTTCATGACTTTTGACCGAAGAATTTCTGTATTTTTGACAATTTTTTTTGGCCTTTTTAATAATTTTATTCAGCTTTTATTGTCTTTTAACCAAATGACTTTGTTATTTCGACCAAATAACTTCAGTTACTTGAGTTACTTCATGACTTTTGACCGAAGAATTTCTGTATTTTTGACAATTTTTTTTGGCCTTTTTAATAATTCTATTCAGCTTTTATTGTCTTTTAACCAAACGACTTTTGTTATTTTGATCAAATAACTTCAGTTACTTGAGTTACTTCATGACTTTTGACCGAAGAATTTCTGTATTTTTGACAATTTTTTTTTGCCTTTTTAATAATTTTATTCAGCTTTTATTGTCTTTTAACCAAATGACTTTGTTATTTCGACCAAATAAATTCTGTTACTTGAGTTACTTCATGACCTTTGACCGAAGAATTTCTGTATTTTTGACAATTTTTTTTGGCCTTTTTAATAATTTTATTCAGCTTTTATTGTCTTTTAACCAAATGACTTTTGTTATTTTGATCAAATAACTTCAGTTACTTGAGTTACTTCATGACTTTTGACCGAAGAATTTCTGTATTTTTGACAATTTTTTTTGGCCTTTTTAATAATTCTATTCAGCTTTTATTGTCTTTTAACCAAATGACTTTTGTTATTTTGATCAAATAACTTCAGTTACTTGAGTTACTTCATGACTTTTGACCGAAGAATTTCTGTATTTTTGACAATTTTTTTTGGCCTTTTTAATAATTTTATTCAGCTTTTATTGTCTTTTAACCAAATGACTTTTGTTATTTTGATCAAATAACTTCAGTTACTTGAGTTACTTCATGACTTTTGACCGAAGAATTTCTGTATTTTTGACAATTTTTTTTGGCCTTTTTAATAATTTTATTCAGCTTTTATTGTCTTTTAACCAAATGACTTTGTTATTTCGACCAAATAAATTCTGTTACTTGAGTTACTTCATGACTTTTGACCGAAGAATTTCTGTATTTTTGACAATTTTTTTTGGCCTTTTTAATAATTTTATTCAGCTTTTATTGTCTTTTAACCAAATGACTTTGTTATTTTGACCAAATAACTTCAGTTACTTGAGTTACTTCATGACTTTTGACCGAAGAATTTCTGTATTTTTGACAATTTTTTTTGGCCTTTTTAATAATTTTATTCAGCTTTTATTGTCTTTTAACCAAATGACTTTGTTATTTCGACCAAATAACTTCAGTTACTTGAGTTACTTCATGACTTTTGACCGAAGAATTTCTGTATTTTTGACAATTTTTTTTGGCCTTTTTAATAATTTTATTCAGCTTTTATTGTCTTTTAACCAAATGACTTTGTTATTTCGACCAAATAAATTCTGTTACTTGAGTTACTTCATGACCTTTGACCGAAGAATTTCTGTATTTTTGACAATTTTTTTTGGCCTTTTTAATAATTTTATTCAGCTTTTATTGTCTTTTAACAAAATGACTTTTGTTATTTTGATCAAATAACTTCAGTTACTTGAGTTACTTCATGACTTTTGACCGAAGAATTTCTGTATTTTTGACAATTTTTTTTGGCCTTTTTAATAATTTTATTCAGCTTTTATTGTCTTTTAACAAAATGACTTTTGTTATTTTGATCAAATAACTTCAGTTACTTGAGTTACTTCATGACTTTTGACCGAAGAATTTCTGTATTTTTGACAATTTTTTTTGGCCTTTTTAATAATTTTATTCAGCTTTTATTGTCTTTTAACCAAATGACTTTGTTATTTCGACCAAATAAATTCTGTTACTTGAGTTACTTCATGACTTTTGACCGAAGAATTTCTGTATTTTTGACAATTTTTTTTGGCCTTTTTAATAATTTTATTCAGCTTTTATTGTCTTTTAACCAAATGACTTTTGTTATTTTGATCAAATAACTTCAGTTACTTGAGTTACTTCATGACCTTTGACCGAAGAATTTCTGTATTTTTGACAATTTTTTTTGGCCTTTTTAATAATTTTATTCAGCTTTTATTGTCTTTTAACCAAATGACTTTTGTTATTTTGATCAAATAACTTCAGTTACTTGAGTTACTTCATGACTTTTGACCGAAGAATTTCTGTATTTTTGACAATTTTTTTTGGCCTTTTTAATAATTTTATTCAGCTTTTATTGTCTTTTAACAAAATGACTTTTGTTATTTTGATCAAATAACTTCAGTTACTTGAGTTACTTCATGACTTTTGACCGAAGAATTTCTGTATTTTTGACAATTTTTTTGGCCTTTTTAATAATTTTATTCAGCTTTTATTGTCTTTTAACAAAATGACTTTTGTTATTTTGATCAAATAACTTCAGTTACTTGAGTTACTTCATGACTTTTGACCGAAGAATTTCTGTATTTTTGACAATTTTTTTGGCCTTTTTAATAATTTTATTTAGATTTTATTGTCTTTTAACCAAATGACTTTTGTTATTTTGATCAAATAATTTCCCTTATCCTCTAAAAGGGAATAAAAAAAGAATTCTTTTTCTTTAACTCAGTCTTTAATTGAAAAGCCTCTTTCATTTAAAGTATTAATGGGTATTGTAAAAGAGAAAGGAAAATGCTTTAAGAGAAAATAAAAGAAATATTTTTTTTTAATTTTGTTTTTTTTTTATTAAAAATCCTGTTAACGTGACTCATCCCAAATTTAAGTTAGATCTGAAGATTTTGCATTTTAGAGTGGAATTCAGAAAAGCCGAAGTACTTCAGTAAAATTGACTGAATAATTCAGTTAAATGACATTGCGAAAATGCTGTAACTATTTGAATTGGTCAAAACGGCCGATGAACTTCAGTAAAATTAATCAAATAATTCAGTTAAAACGTATTGCCTGAGTGCTTCAACCATATGAATTGGTCGAAACGACCTATAAACTTCAGTAAAATTGATAAAATAATTCAGTTAAAGCGTACCAATCATTTGAATTGGACAAAATATGTACTCCTTCACTGAATCAAACTGTTTAATATCACTTACCAAAGAAATTTGTTAAATCACCCCTTCACTGAAAAAAATGGTCAAATATCTTCCACTGTATTAATTGGTCAAAAAGACTGAAGTACTACAGTGGAAGACCGAGACCAAATAATTCAGTCCCGATCTTCCACTGTATTAATTTGTCAAAAAGACTGAAGTACTACATTGGAAGACCGAGACCAAATAATTCAGTCCTGATCTTCCACTGTATTAATTTGTCAAAAAGACTGAAGTACTACATTGGAAGACCGAGACCAAATAATTCAGTCCCGATCTTCCACTGTATTAATTTGTCAAAAAGACTGAAGTACTACAGTGGAAGACCGAGACCAAATAATTCAGTCCCGATCTTCCACTGTATTAATTTGTCAAAAAGACTGAAGTACTACAGTGGAAGACCGAGACCAAATAATTCAGTCCTGATCTTCCACTGTATTAATTTGTCAAAAAGACTGAAGTACTACAGTGGAAGACCGAGACCAAATAATTCAGTCCCGATCTTCCACTGTATTAATTTGTCAAAAAGACTGAAGTACTACATTGGAAGACCGAGACCAAATAATTCAGTCCCGATCTTCCACTGTATTAATTTGTCAAAAAGACTGAAGTACTACATTGGAAGACCGAGACCAAATAATTCAGTCCTGATCTTCCACTGTATTAATTTGTCAAAAAGACTGAAGTACTACATTGGAAGACCGAGACCAAATAATTCAGTCCTGATCTTCCACTGTATTAATTTGTCAAAAAGACTGAAGTACTACATTGGAAGACCGAGACCAAATAATTCAGTCCTGATCTTCCACTGTATTAATTTGTCAAAAAGACTGAAGTACTACATTGGAAGACCGAGACCAAATAATTCAGTCCCGATCTTCCACTGTATTAATTTGTCAAAAAGACTGAAGTACTACATTGGAAGACCGAGACCAAATAATTCAGTCCCGATCTTCCACTGTATTAATTTGTCAAAAAGACTGAAGTACTACATTGGAAGACCGAGACCAAATAATTCAGTCCCGATCTTCCACTGTATTAATTTGTCAAAAAGACTGAAGTACTACATTGGAAGACCGAGACCAAATAATTCAGTCCCGATCTTCCACTGTATTAATTTGTCAAAAAGACTGAAGTACTACATTGGAAGACCGAGACCAAATAATTCAGTCCTGATCTTCCACTGTATTAATTTGTCAAAAAGACTGAAGTACTACATTGGAAGACCGAGACCAAATAATTCAGTCCTGATCTTCCACTGTATTAATTTGTCAAAAAGACTGAAGTACTACAGTGGAAGACCGAGACCAAATAATTCAGTCCCGATCTTCCACTGTATTAATTTGTCAAAAAGACTGAAGTACTACATTGGAAGACCGAGACCAAATAATTCCGATGAACTTCAATTAAATTGACAAAATAATTCAGTTAAAGCCTTTTGCGTGAGTGTTTTAACCATATGAATTGGTCAAAATCGATGAAAAAAATGGTTAAGTATCTTCGACCAAATAAATTAGTCAAAATACTCTCGATGAAAAAAAAATGGTCAAATATTGACCAAAAAAATTGGTCAAAAAAACAAAATTTTTGACCAAAGTAAAACAGTGGAAGATCGAGACCGAAATTTTCAGTTAAAAAAGCTGAAGTATTTTTAACAGTGCAAGTAAATTTTCACCAAATCAAATAAAACCTTCACCCTTTCTTTCTATCTTCTATGAATATGTATCTGGAAAGGATTTGTCAAATGTGCGGGATTTTCTATTCACTTTGAAGCACTGAATGCTCAAAACTTTGCATTAAGATAAACTAGGAATTACTGTGTAATGTAACACACATTTCTATATAAACATTTTTTTGGGCTCACAGCCAAGTACATACATATACGTTAAACTATACTGCTAGATAAAGCAACTTAATATGTGATGATAAAATTAGTCTTACAAAATATCTGTACAATTTTTATAATTATTATTGTCAAATTTTCTAATACATTGTTATATCATTTACCTAATTAAAGGTAGACATTTCACATAAATAATGAAATCCAAATATTGTGATAGATTTTAATGGATCACTGTAAAAAACCACACTAACTTTAGGTAGGAATTTCATTTCAAAAATGGAGATAAAAAAGGTTATTGTAAAATATCCACGTAAAAATAATATTGTAAAATATCATATAACTGGCAGATGCGTTAACACACGGCTTTAAAATTTTATGATTCACAAAAAAAACCAAGCGCAAAATTAATAGTTGGTGTTCCACAATCTATCGTTTTAGGAGATATTTTTAACAATGTCCTTTCCAATAGACAATTTTCTTAGGATCTAATGAATAAATAGGGATGCATGAAAATCTAATGGAATATGAAAATATCAACGAAGATTGATTGAATTCAGAGACGAAGAGAAGTAATTTTCTTAGCAAAAAATAATTATTTTTTTTTTCATTATGTATTCCAAAAATTAGTCAATTTTAATGTTAAATTTATGATTTTTTTTCTTGAGTATACCAGGTTAATGATCTTAATGAAATTCGGTATGGGGATAGGGGGTCAATACGAATTGCAAGCACTATATGGGATTTAGCCCCAGCACCCCTTTATAGCGCCCCCACAGAAAAATTGATTTTTTCCATTTTCCACCTGCTGAGGGGCAGATAACGGGATTTTTTTATTTTAAAAATTTTTCCGGGTACCGTATTATTCATCCCCCTACTAATATACGCCTCCCTCCTCTTTTATAGCTTAAAATGGAGTTTGCTCACACATGATTAGGGGCTCGGGATGACTAGTACATAATATATACTTAATACTAAAATTTGAGTTTCTTCTGACTTCAATTGAGAAGTCTCTATCAAGAAGCATTTAGCCACAAGGGCTTTATTGAAGATATCGGTTGGAACAATTTTTTGCATAACTTTTTTTTTGGAAAATCGCAAGGTCCAAAATACCCATAAAATTAATTCCTATCTGAGAAGGTCGAAAAATCCATTTTGTCTTTAATTTATGTGAAATACCAACTAATTCTTTAAGAAACAATACTAGTAAAGTTTTATCTAAATATTAGTAATTTTCTAAATCCATGCACAATTTAATCTTAGTTCAATTAATCATAATTCCTTCCCCACGATATATGTAATAGTAGGGGAGTTTTTGCGCACCATTCGATTCCCATAACTGTCACAGATATCTTTAAATAACTTTCATGGCTATGAAATGTGAGCAAAAAATCTTATTGTCCAGCGATACAAATGAATTCGTTCAAATTACAATAGCTAATTCAGTAACATCAAACCAGCGTTTGCTAAAAGAGAAATCACAGAGATGGCAATACAATTTGAGAACTTTTTTATCATTAGCATCATATTTGTGTTAATAAAGGAAAAAGAAAAACTAAAAAAAGCTTAAAAATACAAAATGATATGTTTTCATATATTTTCTTCTTCTCAAACTCAGAATTTCAAATGTATGTAATGAAATATATAATACCTATATGTTTTTCTAATAATGCATTAGTATGTACATACGTACATAATATATTCTTTGCATTACTCTACGATGGACACATTGTTGTGAACCATACAATTTATAATTCCAAGTTAAGGCACAGGTCCTTTTCAAAAAGATAATGCGAGAAACGAGAGATATATATGTATGTATGTACATTATGTACCTATGTATATAATTGATATAATTAAATATATTAAAATCAGAGGTGAGAGAGTCATTCAGCACTTTTTCAACTTTCGGTTTTGTGGGGAAAGCGGTTGCAATCAGGGTATATCTCGTTGTGGGATGAGCATTCAACTGTGATGGCATTTTAATGTTGATTACCTCGTTTATTGATTCCTCCAGCGTCTATCGACACCGAATCCAGGCCGATTGTCATCAGGTTACCGGTGTAGTAGGTGGTTTCCTCTCTGAGCCTCCCTGCGCTGACGCCCGCTGCTGGAGGCGCCCTCGGTATATGAAGGGCCTTGACGAGGCATACAGATACAATGGTGTGCACAATTGCCCAGCACATCCACATACTTCAGCCAGCAATCACCACTCCTTCCTACACTTTCACGTGATGGTGTCACAAAAAATGCAATTCTGTGCACTAAACCACCATCAATGTCCGCGATGAGTGAATTCACAACAATTTCCTGGACCACAGCACTACTTTGGCGATTGAAAATGTTCCAATAAGTTTCTCTATTCGCCAAACATGAAAACATTTCGCGACACAGACATGGTTGATAAGCGTCACGGATGCAAATAGACTTGATAAAAAAATTTCAAACTTTCGATAAAAGAAGAGCTTTTCTGCGTGACTTCTTTTGAAATTGTATCACGCACGCAAAGATAAATACCACTATTAGACGATTTTTTGATCCTAAGCGCACCAGTCTATCAGAGTAGCAATTGCATAGGCTGGGAGCTAACGGAAAAACAAATTTTCTCTTGAGTATGTAATAAAAAAGAACTCTTATTTTCCCTCTTACGCGAGAACCTCCGCTTTTCACCGTTCAGATTTTCTTCTGTCACAGTTTAATGGCGAGATTTACGGTGAACCGGGTGCATGTATGTAACACATACTACTTTACACGAGTGGAAAAAGCTTAAATCTCAGCCTTTATACATATTCCAATATTCGCTTTCCGTTATAGGTATGTCTGTGTGTGAGAAATTCTTTCCCTATTGCGCAGATGATGAAAAATCTCGTGCTCACAGTTTCCACTCAGTCTGTCATATGTATCCCATCTTGAGCGGAAACTACCAATGCCATCCCTGAGCAACTTTACTAAGAGAGTTGGTTTGTGCACATGAATTTTCTCCCTTATTAGGATTTGTCTCAGTGTATTTATATTTTTCCAGCAGGTGACGCTGAATTTAGAACAGAAAAGCTCACACGAATATGTCCTTGTGAAAAACTTCGCAATATAAAAGCTCACAAAGTGTGTCCTATCTTAGAACAGATAAAGAAAAATTTAATTGCTTCATGCCAAATACTTAATGAATCCAGACAACCAAAGGTCATCATCACGCGTCCAGTTATAAGAGTTAGTGTCCCACATCTTGTAGAAGTTTGTTTACACGTTTTAATGAGATTTGTGGGCTGTATCAGTAGACCAAAATGATTTTTTTTTGTGAAATTCAGTAATTTGGTGCATAAAAATGGTCATATCTCTGGTTCTATAACACTTATGGAAATTTCTTGAATATTTCTGGAAAGGTCTTGAAACAAGTTATATTATAGGATATATTATGTAGATTGTAGATTAGTAAATGGTCCTTCCAAGTGGTGTTGATGATCACTGAGCCCCTGAGGAGGCCCTTCGTACCCTTCAAGGCGGTGAAACTCCGCCTAAACACTCTACTTGCTTGTATTTTCCTTTTAATACCCTTCTTAATATCCGTTATATTCCCTTTAATTCCTTTGATAAACGAAAGTACTACATTATTTAATAATGTTAATCGTTTAAACGCTTTCCTATGTTATCTATTCTATATTCTATGTTCATATCTGTTAGTTCCTTTTATGTTCATTGGCTTCTTTGAATTCTTGAATAAATATTAAAACAATATTATTCTCAATCTGCCTTTTCTGGTGAAAATCAATTTAAATCAAATAACTCCACTGAAATCCATGAAAAATCAACCAGTAACGTACGAGGTTTGCACAAATAAACATTTAACAATGATATTCGTTTACGTTCGTTCGTAATTCTATGGTTAAAAAAAATCCGTCTTAAATTCTTTATTTACTTCCGGTGAATACAACATGGATCAAATCAATCCATCCTTTTTCTTCTCAGAAGTGGAGAGTCATTTAAGATTCAATATCAGAATCTCTACAAACGACTGTGACTCCGACTGCCACCAGAAGATGATCAAGGAAAGCGTCACAATTTTAACTCACCTAAATATTCTTTAAAAAAATCATATTAGGAGTGAACCTTCTGAAGTGGATTTCCAAAACGGTTCTGTTTTGAGCAAGTAATGAGATATTTCAGAGATCAACGATCTCTCAACCCCATCTTATCTGCCCTCAGAGCACCCACGGAAAATCCCTCAAGAATTACTTTACTTTCCCTAACTAAATCCTTTGGAGTCCGAAAGAATCTCTCTTACTGTGTGTCATCATTCCCTATGCCCCTGCGAGACATTACTTCAAATGGTGTCTATGCTGTGAAATCAAAACGATCCCACCAGCAAAAAAGTAACAATTAGAGATCGATCGCTCTCCCTCACAAAAAATATCCACAAGCAAGAGAGTGTGTTAGGGCACAAAAAATTCACGCCACACGGCTGGAGTGTGTGTACGTTGCATTGATGCAGTTCATTTGGTGTTCGATCGTCGCCCTAACGGTGATCCTTATCTGCAGCTCGGTGATATCGCTCTGCTCTCCAATGTCCAAAATCTCTTCTCTTGATGCGTCCGTGGATAATTTTGCGGAAAATCGCGATACCTTCACCCCTTTGCCACTTCTTTCATACACTTCGCGTGACGCTCATACTGATGGGCATGTATCGCCACATTTTCAGCCCAAACTCTTGCGATTACAGGCACTTTAGCCAATTTAAAGCTTTGCAACGCACAGAACGATGCGACAAGCTTGAAAGTTCAAACCAGAACTAGGATATATTATAATACTCTTCAAGATCACTTTTAGAACACAAAATGGCGGTTTTTTGTTTTACTAAAACAGTTTTTGCCATTTTTTGTCCCCACAGAATAGTTTTAGGGGTTTCTGAGGTTCTAGAAAGTTATAGAGAATTGTAAAACCTTTAATTTGATACTAAGTTGAGCAAAATCGGAGAAGTTATTTCAAAGATATCGCTCTTAGAACTTTTCAAATTCAAGAATATTTCAAATGGCCATATCTTCTTAACAGCGACATACATTTTCTTCATTTTCGGGCTGGTGAAAGATATTGAGTTAGGCTACAGCATATCAAAATTTAAAGGTAATCAATAATGGGAATTCGGAAATATTGCTCCATAAAGTTATGCAATATTTGTTTTAAATTTTAGCGCCTCTTGCGGCCATTTTTGAAATTTGAAATGTTATAGACAATTGTAGGGCTTTTTAAAACCTTTCATTTGAGCTTAAGTTGGTCAAAAACGGTCAAGCCGTTCTCGAGTTATTTCGAAAAGACACTTTTTGCTTCAGGCCGCCATGTTTGCTAAACGGCTTGAACGATTTTCAAGTAAGAATTGTTGATGAAAACGTCTCACTGAGCCCTACAACATACTAAAATTTCAGACCTCTAGCTATAAGAGAAGTAGTTGACGCTATAGAAATGGCGGACGGCGGCCATATTGGATTTTGAAAATGCTAAAAAATTAAATTTTACACCCACATTTCTATAGAAAACTTCAAACCGGAAGTCTCTATCTCTTGCCGTTCGAAAGTTATAAGGCAAAGTTTGGACCACCGGCAGGCCGGCCGGATCAAAAATTTTCCACCACCATTTTCGTAATTTGGGATGTCTAAAACGTGCTCATACCAAGTTTGAGCCCGATCTGAGATGGTCGGTTTTTCCGACGATTACAATACTTGGTGTTGGCCACGAAGTGGAACACCAACTAATTTTTAAAACGCCATTTCTCGGGACCGGCTCCAAAGATTTTCGATCTTGAGCTATCGTTTGAAAGGTCTCGAAGTCAACTGTAACATACTAAAATGTAAAGTAAATCGATAATGGCATTTTCAAAATATTCGAGTTCAAAATTCTCGAGAATTTTGATTTTGACTTTAGCGCCTCTCGCGGTCATTGCTCGAAGTTGCAATATTCTAGACATTTGTAGGGTTTCACGAAAAATTTCATTTGCGCTTGAGTTGATCAAAATTGGACTTTTAGAACCCGAGTAAGACATGCAAAGTTGCAACTCAATATTTTCAAAATGGCGACATAATATTTTTTTTTTACAAATAGATGTTATAGTAGGCTATAATGTATCAAAAAATGAAGCAAATCGATAATGGCATTTTCGAGATATTCATCGAAAACTCATCAAAAAAATTGTTTTTGATTTTAGCGCTCCTTGCAGTCACTTTTGAAACTTCGGATGTTTTAGAAAGTTGTAGGGTTTGTTGAGAGCTTTCATTTGAGCCTGAGTTGATCAAAATCGGCCAAGCCGTTCTCGAGTTATGGTCGAATTTCGATGAAAAATTTAGGCGGCCAAATTGGCTAAACGGCTTGACCGTTTTTAAAAAATGAGGTATTGTTGAAAAGGTCTTGATGGCCCCTACAACATACCAAAATTTCAGATTTTTAACTATTACAGGGGCTGAGATATGGCGAAAACAAAGGTGATTATTCAAAATGGCGGACGCGGGGGTGGAGGGTTGGATTTGACATAATAATCGGATTTCTTCAGGTCAATATTTAAACTTTGCCGCTTAACGCAAGACTCTATCACCGTTCTCTTGCAAATTAAGTGTATAATCCTGCCGAACGGGCGGGCGGCCGGAAAATTATTTTTTTGGCGCATACGTTTTTTGGAATGTGGGGACCATAATTCGTGTTCATCCCAAGTTTGAGCCCGATATGACGACTTTCGATTTTGCTCGGTACACAGAAGCTGTGTCTGAAAGAAACACAGCTAATTTTCCACCACAATTTTCGTAATGTGGGATGTCTAAAACGTGCTTATACAAAGTTAGAGACCGATCTGAGGTTTTCGATTTTTCCGATGATTACAATACTTGGTGTTGGCCACAATGTGGAATACCAACTAATTATTTATGCTCCACTGCCCTTGCGGCATGCGCCGTATGCTCTTATGTTAAGTTATTGGCGGCGACGCACGCAGCAATAACTCAGATGGCGCGATATGCTTTCCAATCTGTCAAAATATGGTGATTTTTTTGATATAGCGAAGCGAGCAAACTTTCTTGAGTTTATATACTAAAACTATTGAATAAAAATGTCACGTTTACTGTGCATTTGAAAGATTTTGGAAATAGTGATAAACTCTCCAGTGGATCTTGATTTATGAAGTTGCGAAAAATGATTTTTGTGCGTGAAAATTGTGCCTAAATATATAACCTTCGCAAGAGGACTCAAGATGCCGGTGGGGTGGAAAAAAATGGATTCTCCTACGCTCTAAAATTGCCATAAACGTTTAGTAAAGATTTATCGTATATCCTTCTTTAGACATGAAAAGTGTTCTTTTTTTTACTATAAGTGTGTGACCTGTAGAAAATAAGTGAAAATTCCTCTCATTAAGATAAACCAAATCACCATCATAGGGAAATTTCTTCATATTTGGAACAAGAAAACACTCAACCTCTAGCTACAAAATGTGTATAAAAGGTAGGTAATAATATTTCATTTTCTAGAGAGACAACATAAATTAAAATGATGAATTTAAGGAATTTTCCCGATCAAATTGGCATCTATAAAATGTACCTAAACATGTAAGCATATGGGAAGATGATTACCTACAAAAAATGAATGCATTCTATAATGTAATCATAATTAAGACACTTTATGGCTTTCATTGCATATTTTCTTATTTATTATGATTCTCGATAACTGCCTTTAGCATCTCAATGGGAGATTGCAGTTACATTTCTTCAAAACTCCTTCATTCTGAATGAATGCTAATCTTTAAAAGAAATTATGTCTGACTATCTGCTGCAAGTGAGCTTTTCTGAAATGATTGGGGTGATCATGATGAAATTTAGCATGGAGTGGAGGGCGTCATTACGCGAGTTAATAATGGGTACATTACATTCAACACCCTCGTCCTTCATACCGCCTTTATAGGATAAAGATCGTTTTATCTATTTTAATGAAAACTATTTCTTTTTTAATAATGTTTTGGACTAATTTTTATGTTTACGCTCATTACGCCCGCACTGCCTAACAAAGAAATCAAATTTTCTATACTTCTTGGTGAAGCATGTAAATTTTGTTTAGAAAATTATGAGACATTTGACCTATTTTCCTCTTACTTACCTTTTCTCCTCCTCTACGTACCTATAAAACTATATCAAGACAACAAGTTTGATGAATTTTCTATATAAAAAAAAACAATTTTTGAATTATTACAGAGAATTTATTATTATCTATATAATTTATTAGTATTTTACTCACTCTATATTACTATTAAGTAATTAATTTTATTCACAAAAATGTAACAAGTATATTGAAATGAGAACAAAAATTCTTTTAATTAGAATTATTAATATGAATTATACGTCTAAAACCACTAAAATATATGTCCGCAATAAAAAATAATCTAATCTAATACATATCTTGCACAAAATTTTTTCTTGCACATTCCATTGTATCATGAGGGATTCTATTTGAAAAAGACTCGTGTAGCTAATGACAAATTTGTTTGTGGTTTTTGCAATGTTTCTTTTTTTTCTTGTCCTCCAATATTATGTAACATCTTTCCATGCTATTAAATTTCTCACGAAGAGAAGATGTTGATGAATTGCATGTTGAGGACATTTTGGGGAAAACGATGCTGGATAAAGGTTTTTGGGTAGTGGTGTACACTGACAAACACAAACTGATATGTCATCCACAATAATGGAGTTTTAAACATTTAGTATGTACTCGTATTTATAAAACTTTCTGTTTCCAAGCTATTTTAGTCACATACAAATCCTAAATTTGGCTGTGTTTCTTTCATATTGATTTTATTCTGCCTTATAAGAGAACAGAAGTTACAATTGTTTTTCTCTATCTGAATTTTCATGTTCCTTATTCTTTTTACAACTTTTGTAATTTTAAAATTAAATTTATTTCTCTATTTACACAAAACCCAAGAAAAAAGAAATTCATAGAAAATACTTTAGTTAGATTGGGTTAAGCACCATTAAAAAAAGTAAATAATATTAATTACTGTATCTTACAATTATTAATCAAGTTGGGGATCTTCTTTTCAGACAAATTCTTTTATTATTACTAGACACATATATTCTAAATTATGTCATCTTTTACATTCAATGATTATACATACATAAATTAATTTCTCTTTGTAAATCGGAAGTTAATTTTAGTAGGTATTTCAAGTATATAAATTATTTATGTACATACATATAACTATAATAGTGTTGATTAGTCTCGCTAAGTGAAGAGATAATTCACACTATGTCTACATCGATTTATAGATAAAATAGAAGAGCAATATTAGTAAACTTTACTTTTATTCTTTGCTTTGCATGTCAGTAACGGATTAAAAAAAATGCTCCAATTGACAATATTATTTAGGTGTGTGTTTCTTAAAAACTACAAATGAGATTAATTTAGGTATAAATAGTTCCTGTAATTATTCAGTTAGTCTTCAATGTGTAACAATGGATCCTGCTTCCATATATTCTGAATTAAAATATTTCAGCAACCGCCGCAACTGGCGTCTCAGGCCTCCTCTCAAATGGGTGTAGGTAGGACTGTAAAATCCTGTAGGGCTGATTTAACAGTCTCATAAATGGGCCTATTCTCATCGGGACAATATCCATCGGGTGTACAAAGAGATTGTAGCTTGGATAGGTAGCTATCGAAGTTCTCATGACCCATTTTTTCTGGTGGCCCACCATTTGGTATCCGTACATGCTCCAACAAAGTAATCACATTGTTACGCAGACTCTCATAATAGTCGTTTAAGTTGCTGTTCCTCTGAGACATTATTTGATTTTCCTGTTAAATATGTATATAAAAAAAATGATTATTTAGTTTTAAGAAACATTTTAACTTAAACATTATAACGTTTGACATAGATATAAAAATATTTTTATCCGATTTCTTCATCGACCAATATTTTGTTTCTTATATCTTGTTATACTTGACTCTGACTCTCTAATGCGTTCAGAGATTGACAAAATATATATTCTTATGCTTGAACTTTAAAAGCATGGCCGATAGCTAAGGGAAAATCACTTAAATCTCTAAGTAATAAAAATATTTTCGATAAAAATCCGGATAAATAATAATAAAATTTTAAATATGGAAAAATATACCCACTATAAAGAGATAAATTGAAATCAGGTAGTAGTAGCGACACGTCAGACGTACTCATCTTCTCTCCCATTAAAAATAATGTGAATAAGGAATACATTCTTCGATGTAACGCTAAAGTCAATACCATATTGTTTAGTGGAAAATGTAGGACATCAAAATAACTCAAAGATATGTTACGACTTAAGGCCGTCAATTCCTGTGCATATGTGTAATTAGTTAAATGTGTAATATTCTAAATTGTAATGTAAGATTCTAAATTGATATCTCCGAATAAAACTATTCTCAAAAGTTTTTGATATATGAAGTTAAAATATGGAGTTTTGATTGTCTTGATTGATTGTCTGTTTTGTGCAGGGCTAAGTAGCTAAACTTATGAGCAACTTCAAGCGTCATTGCGCCTTTAAAAAAATGTCTCATTAGAACGCATTTATTGAAATAAATTAGCATAACTAAACTTAAAACTTTTTTTATTTTAGAATATGCCTCTTTGAGTAATTTTTTTCTATATTTCTTTTTTTTTTTCAAGAATCAATTTTATATGGGGGCTACTTGAATAGGAACTAGGATGAAAAATAATTTTGCCATGTAAAACTTGATATAAGAAGCCTCTGTACCAATAATTTCATCGCGATCGAACCAACGGTATAGGGATGCAACGGTATAGGGAAGCTGTTGTTTTAACCAACGTGATATAGGATATAGGGAAGACGCGAGATTTTTTCTTATATAAATAACAACACCCATCAATAACGAAAGAACGTGTAAAGTTCCGCAGATCGATAAGGTGCCTTTGTCCAAGTCCATTTGATATTCATGAATTTTAGTTATACATCCAACGAAAATTTAAAATGAAGCACACGAGGTTTCAAAGTATAGGATGGGTTGAGATACATAAAATAAAATTAAACGTGAGAAAGTAAATGAGGAGAAAAATTCAATGGCAAAAAACTTTTCCGACATTAAGGTGTATTTTTTTCTGAGTAGAGAACTAGATGTAAATAAATTAAAACTTTTGCGCACTAAATTAAAATTGAAGCATTTCATCCATTCTAATTGAGCTGTGAGCAAGTTGATAATTTACTTTCCGGAGTGAGTGAATTTTTTCACCTTAAACCACAAAAAACCTTCCTGAAGGGCTTTATTGCAATGAGCATTGACAACGGTGGAAAAGCTGTGGGAAAAGCATTTAGAAGGGAGGTTTTCCGTAAAATTATCTATGACATGTCGCAAAAGAGGCAAGTTAAAACCTACCGCAACATAATTTCGTGATTTATTCGTAAATATATCGAGAAATTCTTTAGTTATGCTATCCAGACCCCTTCAATAAATTGTTTCTCATGGCATTTTGCTCTACATGCAAACTCTTTACTAAAGTCATTTCCATGGGAAAATTAATTGGTGCTCCAAAGAGGCGAATAAATGTAATTTATATGCAAAAATGCACTGTATTTGCTTTAATATAAAAGGAAAACCTCTAGCGGCTGTAAATTTTGCAATTTCGCTGAAATATTCACCCGCACCCAATTATTTCCGACCCTCATGTGCACTCTCAGGCAGAAATTAAAACGACGACGTGTTAATGCTATGGTTACGTTTATTCAATAATTTCGAGCTACATCCAAAACCGTGATAGTTGCTACCACCAATGAGATAATGTGTCTGCAATTTGCCATTTCAGTAGACTTTTTTCAATTCAGGACAGAGATCCATTGAATTTCTTTTTATTTTCATATTGAACATAAAAATTTAGGAAATAACCCACAATCCCTCAATTAAATAAGATGTGCTTTGCATAAAAAATACAATCTTTATGGTCATTATATTGGGAATGAATAGGGAGGTGTTTTGGATAGTGAGTTATGTACGATAGATATAGTGCCCTTGTCAATTTTTTATCAAGATAAAATTTACTGTATTATAAATTACAAGAAGAAGATAAGATCCCAAAATAAGGTTGCACACGTCTTTTAGATAAGATGTAAGAGTTACAGAACATTAAACAAATTTTTTGAGCCAAAAACTAGGTACTTTAAATATGATAAATATTTACACATGGTCCCCTCATTCCTGCATACTATCAATTGAATATCGGTGCATTTGCAAATTAACAGTCATTGAAAATTTGCTAAGAGGTCTCACGAGCTCGTCTACTATTATATATTGTATATAGAACATTCTTTCTCTGTAGAATACTTATGTGGGGTCATATTTCAAGAGATTGGATCCACACTGGCGGTGGGACTATGTCAGAGCGCAGGCTGCACTTTCCAACAGAGAAAGAGAGAAAGAACCAAAATGTGGGTGGAGGGCGTTACTGCTGGCTTTTCCCGTTTTCCAATGGCTAGACACCGATTCAGTGCTCATGCCCAGAATCATTTTATCATCCAGAAGAAGACCGGCAGTCAGAGAAAAAAAAACCAAAAGAAAATTGTAGCAAAAATAGAACACGAAAAAAGCTCCCCAGGGGAAAGGGAGGGGCGCGAAAAATCCCAATGTGAGACAGAACGAGAGCAGAAAGACCGGAACATGAAGAAGAAAAAATACCACCGAAATATTTCATGCGCATGAATTATGTTTCTACTCTCTTGTGTGTTGCGTAATAAATTTTTCTTCCGAACACTAGGAGCTTTTTCGAGCTTTTTTTAGACACTTTCTACAGAGTGTGATGATTGTATTCCCTTCACTTGCAATTCCGCGCTATTTATCACTTCGCAAAGAATAGCCAGCAACCATTACTGAATATTGAAAAATTACCCCCATACCAATATTATCACACCAACGATGCATTTTGGCTCCCTAAAAAGCGCAATTTTCTCAAACCAAAAAGTTATGACTATGAAAGTTTTCTTCGGACATTTGCTACCACATACACCGATTTTCCCGTCGCATTTTCTTAATAAAATTTCATTATGTCAATAAATTTAATGAGTTTCTTTTCAAAGTCTCCAAAACTGCGGGAAACAGATGCTTGCGCAATTTCTGTCACATGTGCCTCATGCCGAACTTGTTGGGGACATCAAAATTTACCATGCCTTTTTAATGGAAACTCTGCTTAAGAAATTGGACTATGCTTCATTGATAAAACTCTCTGCCTTGCTTTCCCTTATAGAAACCCCAATTTCAATGACCGCACAAATGGAAAATTATAAAAACCCTGTGTCTTCAAATATGCTTCCAGTTTACCAGCCTGAATTTTTTCCTCACCACTTGGAGGAATTCATGAATTTTAAATTAATGAGTTTTTGATTTTATTTATTTACCAAACCGAGGGGAGACACACAAGTAAAATTCAATCGTTTGGCACTATTATTTACTCGTAGGGATGGAGCGAGTGTTGTGCGTGTGGAGAAGTTAAGGAAGAAGTTTTGGAAAGTTAAGAAAACTTTTGAAAGTTTCCAAAAACTAGATTGGGTTAAGGTTTTCATGTCGTACAAACTAAAATAAAGTCAATCATAACGCGTCCAGTTATTAGAGTTGGTATACCACAACACGGATGGGTCAGTCTATGCGTTGTAATTTAATTTTTAAGTAATATTAGTAGGCAAAACGGATTTTTTGTAAAATTTAGCAATTTGACAGATTAAAATGCTTATATCTTAAGTTCTATTAGACCTACAGAAATTTCTTGACTAGTTCTGGAAAGGTATTGAAATAAGCTATAATCTGACATATATTTCGATACATTTCAAGGTCACCCCCAGAACACAAAATGGCGGATTTATGTTCTACCAAAACAGTTTTTTGCACTTTTCGTCCTGAAAGAATGATTCTAGAGGTTTCTGATGTTCTAGAAAGATGTAGATAATTGCAAAACCTTTAATTTGATACTAAGTTGAGTCAAATCGGACAAGCGGTTCAAGAGATATGGCTCTTAGAACTTTTCAAATTCAAGAATTTTTCAAATGGCTATATCTTCTAAACGGCGACATAGAATTTCTTCATTTTCGGACTGATGAAAGATATTGAGTCAGGCCACAACATATCAAAATTTAAAGGAAAACGATAACAGATGTTGGGAGATATCGAGGGTTGGAAAATACACTATACTAAGTCGAGTTAGTATAGTATATTTTTAACGTATTTTTCGATAGCTTTTGATGTCCTTCATCTTCCCTCAAAATGACAAATTCGAATATTTGTTCCCTACAAAGTTACAGCGAAGACTGTAAAAAATTTTACATAAGAGGCAATGTAAATCTCAAACTTCAAATCGCTCTCCTGAAAATCAACAAAAATGAGTTAGTATAGTATATTTTCCAACCCTCGATATAGCCCCTTAAAGTTAGGCAATTTTTGTTTTTGTTTTTAGCGCCTCTTGCGGATGTTTCTGAAACTTGAAATGTTCTAGACAGTTGTAGGGCTTCTCAATACCTTTCATTTGATACCAAGATGGTCAAAATCGGTCAAGCCGTTCTCGAGTTATATCGAAAAAACACTTTTTGCTTTCGGCCGCCATATTTGCTAAACCGCTTGACCGATTGTCAAGTATGAATTGTTGATGAAAACGTCTCACTGAGCTATACAACATACTAAAATTTCAGACCTCTAGCTATAAGGGAACTGGTTGACGGTGTTTCAAAATGGCGGACGGCGGCCATCTTGGATTTTGAAAATGCGAAAAAATGAAATTTTACACCCACATTTCTATAGAAAACTTCAAACCGGAAGTCTCTATCTGTTACAGTTCTTGAGCTATAAGGCAAAGTTTGGCGCACCGGCCGGCAGGCCGGCCGGCCGGATCAAAAATTTTCCACCACCATTTTCATAATGTGGGATGTCTAAAACGTGCTCATACCAAGTTTGAGCCCGATCCGAGGTGGTCGGTTTTTCCGACGATTACAATACTTGGTATGTCACGATTGTGGTATACCAACTAATATTATGCTACGCTTAATTTCTTTTCAAAAAGTTCTATATGTTGTAAAAATTAGAGTGAATATTTTTATAAATAGGCATTTTTTTTTATTAATTTCACGAAATTTTAAAGCGCTCATGAGGTAAATATGAAAAAAAAAAATAAGAACACAAATGTGCTAACATCAAGTGAAACGCGCCATTCAAAAATTATTTACAAATAAAGTTAATAATAGTAACTATTAACGGTACTTATGCACAATAGGCCAATAGGGGCCGCAGTGCATGGAAGATGAAAGTCTCCGGGTCCCATTTAACGTAACGTAACGTAATGGTATTCTTAAGTCAGGATATATTTTTTCGATTCATTTGTTTTCTAAAAAATCTTATGTACCTACTAAATATTTAGTAAATATCATTACTTTGGTATGGAAAAAATAATTTATCGAAGAAATCATAATTTGGTAAAAAAAATATAAATAGATACATAATATGGTTTTACCCATTTCGGCCCTCAACCAACCTTAGCTTACGTACCCTATCGCCGTGATTCAAATGTGATTCCATGGCGTTGATATCGGACTTGAGTCTAAGCATTTGGGACTCTACTCGAGCATTTTCACGTTGGAGTTCAGTGATTTCCGCCTCGAGGGTCACAAGATCTTCGCCGTTTGGATTGGTGTTCATCATCATTTCCATGCCTAACCAGAGAGAGAGAGAGAGGAGAGTACAGTGGCGCACATTAGTCAGAATATTATAAAATAAAAAAAATAACAATAATAAATTATAAGAAGGTCTTTAAAAAATTAAGTATACTTAAACAGTAGGTTCTAGTTTTTTTGAGTCGATATACGAAATCTGTAAAATGGTTTTGAAAACCACATTTCCATGTGTCAGTGACGGATGGCTACAAGAACTTGGATCTCGGCCCAGGATTAAAGACACAATTCTGCCAGAGCTTTCGAATTTTAACTTAGGCTTAAAATCTTTTCCGATTGATAAGATTGCTGAAATACATTCTTTTTTTTAAATTAAAACTTATAACAGTTCATCTTATTTTGTTCTTTTGATAGCTTTAAACCTTTTAGTTTCATGTTCTTATCATTTTACTTGTATCTCCCATATCTTAACCTAATCCAAAAAGACGGTACAATAGACTAACAGCAAAGGATACCGGAAAAGAAAAGAATTTGCGAGACATCATTTCCGGATGTGAATTATTTTCTAAACGACAAGCTTGGTCTGCAAATAAACACAGAGCGGATGCTAAAGAATTCCCCTTTAAAATTGAAGAAAATAACATTTCACTTTTGTTAGTTTACACCCTATGACAGTCTATGCGGATGAAGTGTATATTTGTAAAGAGGGGGTGGTAAGCATTTCTGCATAATTCCGAAAATGCCATTCTGTGGGGCAACGCTCTATCCCAAAATTGCCGGGAGTCATTTATTCAAATGGTCAAGCTTCACAGCACCCCCATTAAAATTGAATAGAATGGTGAATTCGGTGCATAGCGGAGGCAAAGACGGTTGAGTTTCATCTTAATTGGTAATTAAAGTATATGAAAAGGGGTGGAATAATTTTCAAAATAGAGTGAACGCTGCTGAAATATAATTGTTGTACTTGAGATGAGTGCTAAATCTGGACAATTTTGGCTTGGTGAGATATAGAATTCTCCAAAAAGGATTAAGCTTTAAGAATTTCTTTGCATGTCTGATGATAATTTAAGTACCTATCGAATGGTGAAAAAAAAAGTATTTTATAGTTCTACACTGGTGAATTGAGCAGGAATGTATATAAAAAAAGAATGATTTCAAATTAAAAGCTGTAATCTGTACAATAATCGAAAACTAAATCAATAAACTAGAAATACGTTCTTCGTGAAAAAAGAAACCCGAATAAAATATTGAAAAAAAAGATACAAACTGAATATGAATAGTAAATTGAGTTTAACTCTTTTGGCCCTCACATGATGCATTATCTCACAAATCAATCACACGACATTTAGATGATCAAGTACATAAATGCAAAATTAAATTAAACAATACACGCGATATTGGGTAAAGGAGTGATAAGAATCTCTTGAAATGTATTGGGCCAAAAAAGTTTCAGAGTATTATTTAATTTTGATACATATTGTCGTTCACCAATAATTCAAAAAAATTGTTTGCTATTAAATTTCATTGCTTCCGGAAAAGCAAACAATCATGTATTTACTGCAATATCTTTTCAACAGTGTGTGTGCCAATATCATTATGAAATACGAGAATTGAACTTTTCAACTTTTCAATTGTCACTTGATGGTGTTTGAAATGTAAAAATTAAATAATATTTTCTCTTTTATCTTCATTTTTTTTTTAGCAATTTGATAAAATTAATAAAAGAACACAGAGGCACAGAAGGAATCAATTTCACGAATTTAGTTTAAAAAATATAGCAACAAGTACTTTGTTGACTGAATATGAGAAACACTTTGGAAAAGTTTGATTTTGGTGCAAACTTACCTTGAAATTATAGCTAGCAGAAATATTCACGGCCATATGTTAAAGCGGCGAAATTCTGATAATCTAAATCGGTAACAACAGGAAAGAACTTTTTTGAGATTGCGAGTCAACTGAAAATTCGAAAATATTCTTGCTGTGACATTGATTTTGTCAATGAACTCAAATGGTATTAGCACACACTGTCGGTAAAAGCACAAGGCAAGATCTTATGTATGTTGTTACGGTGTTTCACTACAATACTATACTGGATGGGCTATTAAAATCAAAATCGGCAATGGTTGTAAGTCCACCTACCCGTGTATCCTTTAGGATAGACCATGGTGACGTCGTCAGGGTATTTTGGCTTCTTGATACCTTGTGCAGCAGTTGGACACCCAGATAGCGATCGATGCGTTAGAAATGTACCATTTATATGGCCTGTGCCATCGCATCCTGGTGTCGGGCAGTTGACCCCATCAAATTTCATGGCTGTGGCTGCAGCTACAGCAGCTTTATGTTGCTCAACCGTACCTCCGTTCTCCAAGACCCGCATTTTGTTCCTGTTGGCTATTGGACAACCCGAAGCACTGTCGTCCAGAAGACAAACAACCATTAATGGTAATGGGTAATCGAAAAAAACTTAATTTTTATAAACTAATTAGATCAAATACCGGAGATAGTTAAGGTCCTATATAATGCTTAATTTAAATTCTTGAGATAATCTCAGATTTTTGTTATTCGTATATAATGTAAAGAAAGCCACTGAGAAAAGTTTTTGAGAAAACTACTACGAAAAGCTGAATGCAAAGATTAGTACTATTTACATTATGTTGGTGATGGTTAAAACTTGAATTAACTTCCTGGCCGTCCTATAGAATCATATTATATGTCATAATAGAGAAACGCTACTACCATTAATGAATTGAGACATCCTGTGTATTCCAAAGGTTATAACAACTGCTTTGGGTGAAAAATTGAGATGAGTCGATGATAGCTTAATACTACTCTCTAGATAACACACAGGTTTAGTAGCCCATTGTCATTCGGCTGATTGAATTTAAGTTTCGCCTTACTTTGTTAAAAGTTCAATTTGTAATAACCCCTTTAGGATTGTCGTCCTACAATATATAAGTTACCTAGTCGAATAACTTATAGATAGTCAAATTTAAATCAGTTTTACAATGTAGCCTTCGATTTACTTTCCCATTTTTATTTTTTTTTTAATATAATATTAACCCCTGAAACTTTTTTTTAATATAATGCCTATACTCAAAGATTCTTTATCGTATAATTAAGTTCCATTTGTATATGAACCCTTAATTTAAGTGTTAAAACGGAAAAAAATGTTACAAAAATATTATGAAAAAAATTAGAGTTAAAGGCATATTTAAATTCATTCACCAGGATTACCCCTCAGGGGTAATGTAATATAAAAGAAATTATCCAAAATGATAACAAGAGGGTCGCATAGAAAATCCACAAAATAACTCCCATTCGCCCAGCACTCACAAACCAGAAGTCACTCATTGTCACCCACGTACGCACTCATGCACGCTCTTTTTTTTTGCAAGCAAAGTATAAATAGGACGTTAAATACGTGATAATACTTTGGGATGTTACCTTCTGTGCGATAAAAATTTTCCCGTGGAGTGGCCGGAACCGTCGCAACCCGGAATTGGACATCTGTGTGAAAAATGAATTAATTATTTCCATGTGACTTTTTCCACATTAGAACGTGCCGAGAGGACAATGATGAGGGTCAAAATTATATAGCATTCCCAGCCTAGCGGAAAAATTTGAATATTTTCCAAATATCGTGATCCAGGGGATATACATCGAGATGCAGACGCACTCTTTGTTTGACCTACTAGTACATTAAACTTATTAGACGAATGAATGTTTTTTTTTTTAATACATAGTTCTTATAATCGCGATTTCTATTTTTTTCCAATGAATATCTTTAAAAAGAAAATATATTTTATCAAAATATAGTATAGGTGCATTTTTTCCTATTTTTAGGTAAAATTCAGTGTATATTATTAGTCAGGTTAACTCTTACTAGTACTTTCATAAATTAGGCTAACATAATCATCTAATATTAAATAGATACATTAAAAAAAGAAAACAAATTCTACTGAATGAATACCCTCTGCTTCCCCAAGCAATCTCTTCATATGTAGATTGTCTCCGAAATATGACATGAAAATTTATCTCTTTGTTTTGTACTAAAGAGTAGAAGCTACCTCCAACTCTCTTTGAGGAACAATCCCTCGTCTGAATATTTAATCAATACTAATTCACTATCTTCAATAATACATGAATGTTGTAATGTAAATTTAAATACTAACCTGAGTGGTTCCGAATCTTGTCCGTCTCTTGGTTTGCTTTTTGGTTTGTTGGCCCTGGGACATCCGGACAAACTTCGGTGAGATGAATAATTGCCTGTGACATGACCAGAACCATCACATCCTGGCGTCGGACACTTCAACTCTTGCGAGTGAGATTGAATTTGCGTCCTGTCCGGTCTGGGACATCCAGTTAGACTAGACGTATTAAAAAAAAAGAAAATATTTATATATTACATATATAAATCATCGCTCATAAGTTATACCTCAGCCCTGGGAAGGTATATTGATTTTTTCCGGTACTTTGTTCTTTTTCTAAGGGAGAAGGGAATATTGATATGAAGTGCGCTTGAACAAGGGCAAAATCATGCGGAAAATTTATTTAATTTACTTGTTAGAACTGGTAATTGGTCAGACGATAAAATTTTCTGATTTCTTCGGTTGTTTATCCCCTAAGGCTAAATGAGACACTCAAGTACATATAAAGCTAACTTTCTTTTCCATGTACGAGGAAAACAATAATATTTACTCGTATATTATTGTACTTAATTAAGAGTGCCGTCATTAAAATTGATTTCAAAAGTATTCTACTTTTTACTTTCATTAAAATAATCGAGACTCATATCAAATTCAAGCCCAAGGTTAAGATGCATAAAAAAAGGAATCTCCATCAACTTTACCACTTTCTCACCTTATCTTTTCTAAAAATAAAACAAAACCTAAGGAACATAAAGGAGCGTCATAAGGATTGCTTTGCTTAATTTAATAAACGTGTTTTTGGTCATTATCGTAAGGACGTGGTTAGAATATTATAACGATGAATGTTTTGGTAAACAAAAATCCATAGGTAATAAAATTTGTTTTTGCCAAAAAGAGGGAGTTTTCACTTAAAATCTCGTCTACCTCATTCTACCCTCTTGGAATATGACTAAAACTCTGTCACGTGGATAACCACAGCAAATTTATTTTCCTTCTAACTGACAAATTGCTGAACACACCACTATTACGTTATGGTTGGTATATACTATACAGAATGAAAATTTAATTCTATCATATCGGCCGAGATGATAAAGTGCAACCCCGAAACTGAAGACCTTTGGAGACGATGATAAAATGAAATACTAGGTGAGGTGAATTGGGACATTTATCGTATGGGAAGCTAAATTGTTAAGCATAAGGAATCCCCTCTTTGTCATTGTAGGATGGTAATTGAATTATGACAGTACATCACCCACCGTCGACATTAATGAAGAATTGATGGTGCGACCCCAAAAAGATTTTGGGCAACTATAGTGCCACTTGAGATTCGGTATGATATGTATGGAATGAAAACACTTACCTGTCTTTTGTTAGGGGTTTATCATGTTGCGGGATGTGCTGAGGTGGTGGCATAGCGTAGCAAGTAGTTGCACTCGGAGAATAACCAGCAGAAACTGGTGTAGGATATCCAGCGGGACCAACGGTACTGCCATATGGACCACTGCATTGGTAAGCGCTTGGAGCATAGCCAGGGTAGCCTGTTGGTGGGTATTCAGGCTGGACTACCATACCATATCCACTTGGATGTGGACTATAGCCTAACAAAAAAAATATACAATTTTTTTCAAACACAAAAAAAAATTAAATCAATATGAAAAACAGGCTGTTATGTAGCTTATGTATGAGATGGCATAACGTGAAAATAAGATATGCGGTATATATCATCGTGTAGGATCAATTATTGACTGATTTATTGAATGTGCAGAAGAACACTTATAGGTACCTTTAATAGGTATATATTATTTTATATAAAACTCATCTGATTAAGATAGAGTTTCAAAACTAGGTGATTATATGTACCTATATTTTATTTAGATTGAGTTCTTCGATAAACAGAATTCTTTTACGTCGGGAATAAAACTTTGATGTTAGGCGCAAAAAGCTGCTCTTTAGCATTTTTTGCCAAAATCTCGTGGGTATAAGGGGAAATTGAAATTTTTTCAGAAAAATGTACACACAAAAAAATTTTAGCAGTATTTTCCAAAAAAACGCTGTTTTGTTTTTAAAATGTGTAAAAATTTTGATTCAATCACGAAAATTCGCGATTGTTGTAAAGTATATTATGAAAAGCTTTTGATTCAAAAATAAAAACGATTGAAACAAAAGCTAAGCAATTTAAAAACTACTATGCCCAAATTATTAATTCACATAGTAATATTTACTACGTCAAATATTGAAAGTATAATTTTAGGTTTTGATTCAATTTCTTTCATATTTAAATAGTAATCTACTATGTAAAATATTTAAAAGTATAATTCTTCGTAGGTAGATTCAAAATTTTTATTTTTGATCCTAATAAAAATATTAAATGTTAATTTTTTCCATATTGAAATCACTTTTTCTCATACGCAATATTAATTTGAGACAACTTGAGGAAATGCTAAAAGAAAATAGTTTATGGACTGGAAAATAAAAGTGTACAGTGAAAGGATATCTCCATTGGAAATTAAAAAGAATTACAATCTGAACGATTTAAAAAAAAGGTAAAATTTTTTAGAGATATTTTGTATAGCTCAACTTCTACAATGAAATTTACTTTCCAGAAAAATTATATTGCCCGAGATCAATGAGAAAAGCCTTATTCGGAAAACTGAGATTGGCCTGAACTCAACAAGGATGACGGCGTCGAAAAACGACTTTTAAAAAATATACGGAATAACGTGGATGGTATGTAATATTATTGATATTTTTTCATTTGATCCACCATTTAATTATAATATAAAATTCATATTTTTCAGGAAAAATCCAGTCATATCTCCCAAATCATCAAAATGGAAAACCCGAAGGAAGGAGATCCAGAGGACGACAAGTTCAGGCAGCAAGAAAATTAATCAGGATGTGCTAAAATATTAAATTACGTATGTACATATAAAAAACGTGTAATCAAATATAAGAAGGTGAAAATAAAAAAAATGAAATCAAATTGAAAAGCAATGTGTTTTAATTCTGAATATTTTAATATCTAAACCAATAAGAAATGATATCAATACGTACAAACAATGAATTTAAAATTGATGCATAGTAAAATCTAATGTGTCTTTGATTGATTTGACCTGTGCATAGTACAAACTACATTATGCATTATTGGCGCGTTTTCAAAAGCTATCATAGTAGATTCTAAAATGCAATAGCTTTTGAAGCTACAATATGCATTATAGGCGCGTATTCAAAAGCTAACGTAGTAGAATCTAATGGAATTTTGTATGGGAACAGTATTTATTACTACGCGCATTTTTTTGTGTGTAGTATTTGTTTGGCTTCCGTTGGGTATAACAACAAAAGAATCTTTCACGGCTACAGCGGACAATGTTTATCCCTTTTGGTATTCCGCGCGCGGGAGGGTGTATGGAAATGGGGTGAATCAGCATTAGAGAGCACCTCTCTATCGGTGAGTTTTCCGTGTCATTGTTTCCTCATTTTCAATGGCTATATCGCAGAGGATGAGGATGTTGATGGGCTCCTTTGTGGCTAGAAAAATGCCACTAGGGCGGTCAACAAGAGAAAGGGATGAAAACCACTCTGGGGAAAACCCTTTAGCGGAAATCCTTTCAAGTTCGTTGTCAGAGAGAGGAAAAATTCCATCTTGTTCCATTCTCGAAACGACATGGGATTTTAATTATGAAAAATGATTAAATTTACTCACCACTTGGATCCCGGTAGCTTTCCATATAGTGTGAGGCCCCACTGTCTGGCGTGGACTCCCGGCTATAGACAAGGCCAAAGCCCACGGGTCGGGGTGGCCCACTAAAGTCCACTGGTTCTGTCTGTGGCGACCGAGGGGTTCCACCAAAACTCTGGGGATGTCCCATCCCATCCGGATGAGTCGAATACTGTGGACTTGTGTCACCACTGTGAATAAAAAAAATTATTTTATTTCAAACCTCCCTATATATTTATTTTTAAATCCCATATAAAAAACGATACAGTGGTACAACAATGCACTTTCAGTATAGCATACATAGTATTATATTGAATACAACAATGAATATGTTTGAATGGATTGAAGCAAAAGTAAAATTTCGCCGTAAAATTTTGCTTAGGTTATTAAAAAATCTGTTGAATTTAGTGATAAGAGTTTTAAAAAAAATTGATATCTTTTTTTTTATGAAGTAAGTTCTAATTTAAAAATATTTTTTATTAAAAAAATCAAGATTTTATACCTTATAATAATATATACCTTATGGTTTATAAAAATTAAGTATAAAAATAAAAAATGAAAACTGAAGAGTATTTATCTGAATGAAAATATTCAAATCTTCGGACATAAACGAATTATTCGCCATAAAATTAAAATATTGGGCAGGTAAACAAACACCTTTTGTGAAAACCTTAGCATTTATTTAAAAGATTTTATCATTGTTATTTGAGTTGGTTAGAATTTCTTACCAATAAAAATTATTTGGTTTTCCACGTATACGGTATATCATGCCTATTAATATAAATATAAATAGGTATAATATAATTCTATCCTCTTTTTTTTTTAAAAAGTAAATTAGATTAGATATGATTATATTTCAAAGAAATTGTATATTTTAATGTAAGATTTCATTATATGTACGTTAATGATGTACATAATCTAATTCTTTCGACTTTAAACCCATCCTTTCTCCACCCAAATGATAATAAAATCTCAAGACATTGTGTGGAGTTGTAATATTACTTGAGATGGGAGTTTGTGGATGGGATGTCGAGACAAGGAAATCCTTCAAGTGCACTTGAGATTAATGCCACTGTGGAGCTGATGATTGTACCCAAAGTAAATTGTAAACGTACCTGTGAGGCAATCTGTTGACACTCAAGTCAAGTGTTTGCCCTTGAGGACTTGGCACTTGTGGACTCGCCAGGTGATGTGGACTAGCACCTGGCTGTGGGCTGCCCGTTTGCATGCGTTGGCCTCCGTAATGGGGTGAGTTAAATCCGTGAGGACTGGATGAGGTTACGCTGGACGTAGAGAGGTCAATAACGGGACCATTGGGTGACGGAGAGCCACCACTTTTATGCGGAATTGGATGAGGGGTACCAATCTTAACCGATAGATTTATAGCACTAAACCCCGGCGGAAGTGTTCCTGTAGTCGGATCATAGTGATACATTGGCCGAGGATAAATAGGTGCTGAATTCTCATCCATATCTTGCTTCATCATAGCATGTGCCATATGCTGCTCCTGAAGATATTTTTGCTGTTGATTAATATCCTCCATACTTGGTTGTATATAGGGATACATATTTGCTCGTTGAGGGGGGCAATTTGGGTCGTACCGCTCAAATGCAGTCGTGATAGGTCCTACACCTGGATCGTACGGCCGATGAGACGATGTGTTTACGGATAATTCATATCCAGTGGGAACGGTTCTATTACCTCCGATATCACTATAAGAAACTGTAGGCCTAGCCAAACCACTGAGGTCATTCATTTGTGAATACCGGATTTGCTGCTCTCTTATATAGGGATCATCAATGGACATTGGTGGTGGCACAGACATCATGTCAAATGGCCTCTGGGGTAGTGACTGTACATTTTGCAATTGTGAATGTTGATGCATCTCAAGGTATCCATTCATATTCTGGGTATGCTGAAGACCACTGAGAGGCTGATTTCCAATAGGTGGACATTTATTGATGCTACCACTCTCAGCTGACGTCATTGAACTTGAGCTTGAGTCGTGATTCATGTATGAATCATAGGGTTTAGGTTGATTTAATGGCGCTTGTGCGTTGTGATTCGACTGCGTGGGTGGACTCTTGCACGCTATGGAATGCTCAGATTTTATAGATGACAGTACCTCAGATTTGACAATAGATTTATTGATGCTAACACTCGTGTTGTTATTGTTGCACTTTGCACTGTTGTTATTATTGTTACTGCTTATTGTAAGATTATTCGAAACAGGGGTATTCTTAGATGAATCTGGAAGTTTCTGTGACTGTTTTGTAATTTTTGCTTGATCAACTATTTGATTCTGTTCAACTGAGGACTTCTGTTCAAATGTTGTTGCTGATTGACTGGTCTGTGTTCCAAAATATGCGTCGGTTGTTGGAGGTCGATTGATGGGTTGGGAGTTGGATGCAAAGTTAATGTTGTATGGAATTTTCGTTTCAATATCCGTTGATACAAGTAATGGTCGATAGTCCGTCATTTGATGACAGTTTATCACTGAAAAGCAATTAAGTAATGTTGATCTAAATTCACGATCTCTAACAACATCAACTACATACAACAAATCAAATAGCCAACATTTTTTGAGATGGAATTAAATTAAAGTCAAAAACTCCTATAAGTTTGTCTCCTTATTTGGACACCCAACATATTACATAAAAAAAGTATATAAGTATAACAACACTAAAGGATAGAGAAACTGCACAACATCAAGTAACGAGATTATAGGTATATATATTTATTATAAATGTGAGTTGAAGTGTAACAAACCTGCCGAAAGTGTTGACTTTTGGCGATAAGTGAAACCGTTTTGATACTTTTGCTCTCTTGCAGCTGCTTTACTAGCCGCAGCCGTTGGACAACCGGAGAGACTTCTATGACTATTCCGATTTGAGCTTACATGCCCTCTACCATTACAGCCGGGTGTTGGACATTTTAGAATTGTTTCATGCATCGCCAATACTTGTCATTCAAATTTGATTGAATTTCAATGGAATTTTTATCGGATTTTGAAATGAGAAAATTCATTTAATATTGAGTATATTCTTTTAAAATAATAATAAAATAGAAGAAAAGAATCATAAACGTTTTAATACTATCATAAACTAGTGCTTTTGTATATAAAGAATATAATAAATCAATATCTTCAATAAGGTTAAGAAGATGAAATCAATAAGACAAAACCTCTCTGACCCCAACTATAACGATTACTTTTTTTATATAATTTTTGACTGAAAATGAAAACAAATAAAACATTAGCGGGGAGAGAGTTAAAAATTGAAATCAAATATTTCCAAGTTTATATCTTATGAAATTTCTCATTCAGTGCAATATATGAGCTACGAGGTAAAAGAGAATATACTCAATATGTATTTTACATAAGTACCTTTAACTTATTCTACTAACTTTCTAACAAGTTAGTTGATATTAATAAAAATTATCCATCAAAATAATTTCCATCTCAAAAAATATTCTGAATGAGAAAAAAAGGGTTTTAAAATCAAGAATTGAATTGCAGATAAACTAAGAAAAAATTAAAATTTTTCGAAAAACGGATGTTTTTTTTAAAGCTCTCTACCCCGCTAATTAGATAATATGAAAATTTAACATAAAAATTGAAATAAATAGTGTAAGCATGCAAATTTTGACTGGAATTTCAAAAGAATGCAAAAGCAATATGAAGAACTATAGGTACATATCCATTTTTAAAAAATGAAAACATTAATTTTAAGATTTGAAACTTTGTTTGCTTACTTTCTGGCGTAACTTTATCCTTTCTTGGGCATCCAGATAGGCTATCCGTTAAGAATTACTTTAGATGTTATTTCCAAATTCAGGTGCCAAAACTCACTTACCTACGGTGGTGAGAATACAGTCCTGTAACATGACCTTGGCCACTACATCCAGGTGTTGGACATTTGCTTCCTTCTAAAAATATAAGAAAATAAAAATACTTTTAGTATAATTTTTTCTTGGAAAAGTCTTAGAATATTTAAGTATCTGATATTTCCACTCATGTCCACATAGTTACATAAAATTACAATGTTCGACAAAAGTCCTTTTCAGATCCAACCTATTTTGTATAACCAATTTCAATCAATAAAGATAAACTAATCTGTTCTTTCTAAAAAAAATATCTTCGAATATGCAAGGGAACAAAAAGAGACACAATAGAAATAAAGTTCACCGGGCATTGGATTTTTCGGGTATAATTTATCTAATAGTAAAAAGTAAAATCTCTTTTATCGTTCATCGTTTCAATCATAAAGTGTTTTAGAATATTTATTAAGAAAAAAATATTAAAATTAATGGATAATCAAAACGAAATCTTGTAATTCACAGTGAGAATAGACAATTGTAAAGGTACTTGTCAACATTCTAGAATCCTTAGGTGAAACGTGACCGGGTTTCTTCAAGTACTTCCACCCTCGAGCAAGGGCGAGAAATTAAATAATCCTCCAAATGGCAACATGGAATTTATTGTCTTTGTACCTCACCTAAAGTGCCCAGATAAAATATGAGCTGAGTTGGGGACACGTGAAACAAGGGTTGAACACCATTTAGCGTGCGAGATGTATAACATAGGGCATGTAAAAATATCAACGCCCCACTTTAAGGAATCTCTGCAAAATATAGTCCCTGGTCTTGAAAACAGAGTATCTTAGGGAGTACCTCTTTAAAGAGCTTATGCATCGACAAGAAAATTAAAGTTCTCCGACTTGGGATTCTTCGTCATTTTCGGGACTGCATGTTATCTCACAATGTAGAGCGACTTTCAACATAGATTGTGGCACTCTCAACAACCATTAGCTCTGTGCATTGAGCCGCCCCCAACTCCCAAAAACACCCCCGAGTGCTGGGAAATCGTTTTGTGCTGTTCAACAGACAAGTCTCCCCAGCGCCCCTCAATTTCCGCCCGCTCCCGCACTGCGAATGTGTTAAAAGGATGTAGAAAACAACGCAACGTTTTATTTTATTAAGTAGAAAATACTGGTAAAATAGTTGCTGGGCTAGGAAGGGTGTGTACAGATAGGGGGTCTCGTTGGGGTGGCTTCCAGATAATTCCTTCCCATCAACCATTCTTGTATATAATGCTTCCCTCGCTTCTGTCGCGGGGAAACCACGGAATTATGGTGGATGGATTGAAAAGTACCTCAGCATGTTAGACATAGAGTAAAAGAAAGGGAAATAATTTAAGAGATGCGAAAAGGAGTGACGGGAATGCGAATGAATGATTAAAATTGTGAAGAAGCTCATTACATTTTAAAGTGCGTAACTTTTGAGAGAAAATTAAACAAAGTTACAAACTTAAGATTGCAGTAGGAATCATAAACTGTGTTTTGAGAAATAATAGAAATAATGACTCAATGATCAAAAATTACAATAAATAATAATAAGTAAATAATAATTGGCCTTTTAGATGTTATTTCTGTTATTATCCTCGTGGAAAAGTAGTGGAATGGTATCAAAAAATACTACCAAGTGAGAGCTTTTTTACGGATATGATTGTATTAATTTTTTTAACGAAACAGTCAACCTATTCCAATAGTATAGGTATTATCATTGGCGAAATAGGTTACTTTGCTGATACTATGTATTCGAACTGGTGACTTAATGGATGCGGGCTTATTGCTCTATCCCTTGCACCCCAAACTCTCTATTAATTACTTAATAACCAAAAATATTAATAATAATATTCATTTTTGAGAGAGAAAAATAGCCAAGCGAGCGCTGTATGGTATCCTAATTTTTTTTAGCAACAGTGTAAGAATTAGCATTTGAAACACATCTTATACTAATGCATTTGTGAGGAATGTATTTATTTTTGGAGTCTGCAAATTCCTTCACATGTTAATTTTACCTTTTAATATCCGACAATTTTTTATTGTACCATTGTATTCATAACGTGTACGCTATATTATGTGAGTTGGTAGGATACCACACCAGAGGTTTGTTTAAGTATTTAAGTAAGTAAGGCTGTATTAGAGGATGTAATGTTGAATTTTTGTTATGAAATTCAGTTAATTTGAATAAGCGAAAATTGCAATATACTTAATTCAATAAACTGATATTTTAGTGTAATTTCAGGAATGTCTTGAATGAAATAGACAACAATTACAGTATATTACTTACATATCAAGTATAATAGCGAATATTTGTTTTCTGATTTTTTTTGTACATTTTCGATCGCAGTAAAGTTGTCGATTGTATGTAATCGTTTTGCAAAAAAATCACTTAGCAATTTACAAACGTTTCCAATAAATCGACAAGCTTTCTTTCGTTGATTTTCTATACGCCGTAAAATCACAGTGGAGCTTTCTTTCTTCTCCTTGATTTTCGTGCTCATTTTTCATTGGTGTTACGAATGCGAGCAAATGAATACAAGAAAAAGAAAGCTCTTTTTTTCTGCCGCAATACCGCCCAACCGAAGCGGAAATGGGTGGAAATGTTCCGCCCCATTTTCCCAAGATTCACCTATCGCGTCGACTCATTTCTCAATGTGCTTTTTGTGTTCCCATTTCTGGGTACAAAAAATATAAGAAAAATATAGGTGATTTTTCAGAGACGGAGAATTTTTGAACATTAAGCGGATTTCTAATGTGTGACAAAATTTATTCAATTAAAATGCACTCGATATAAAAAAAATAATATTTTTTTTTAATCTTAAAAAAATCTGATGTGTGCTGTGTAGAATAAAAATATGGTTTATTTTTCTTTGCATATAGGTGCCCCACGGGCTTTTGCGCTGTGTATCAATTAGTTTGGACATATGAAAAAAATGTAAGAACTAGTTTTCTAGTACAATTGGGCAACTAAAATAAAATAAAATTTTAAGGTTACACTTCATTTTTTTTAATGTGTGATGCGGACTAAATTAAGAAATGATCTTGAAAGTACTAATGCATCTATGTATGAAGAAAATAATTTGTAGGAAATCGATTGTGTAGCGCCGAAGAAGAAAGTTTGTTTGGGAAAATTAGTAAATGACGCAACCAGACTATATACATAACATTTGGGAAAGTCTGAAAAGTTTTCCGCGATGGTCGATGGATTTCATAACTTTAGCCATTTTAAATTATGTACAACTTCTGGGTGACTTTGGCCAAATTTTTGACTGAGAAAGTGTAAAATATATGTTTATGTACGTACATACAATTGTATAATGTTTTATAAAGTCTCACAATTATAAAAAAAAAGTTTAGAAAATATCGTATATACTTTTCCGTGCCGCTTTTGCGGTATTATATTCAAGACATTAAGTTTGCTTAACTCTCCATTAAAAAAAAATATATGGCGATAATAATTATGAGTACCTACTGTCTTTTTTTTCGGTATCGCGACATCCCCGCCACAACAATTCCTTTAGTAAAGCCGGAACTAAGAGATTTATATAATATATAATATGAAAAGTAAGTTAAATATCTTCATCCACAGTTAAGAAAATTTTCGAAATAAAACTTTCTTCTTGACTTTGGACACCTAACGAAGTTTTCGAACTGGGAGTTTTGCAGTTTTCCACCAAAACTTTCTCAAGTTCATTGTCCGTGGAACTTTAATTATTGATTTGTGTTTACTTTTTACACTCTCGCACAATATAGTATGTACCATTGAATTTTTGCCGTACATTGCATGCAAAAGTCAATGGCTTAATTCTCACAACACTTGGGAGTCACTTTCTAGACCAGAGAATCCCGTGAGAGTCATAAATCTATCTATTAGGGCAACAACATGTAGTCTCGTTAGAGGATGTGACGAATATTAACTCATGTAACTCTCTCCCAAAGTCATGTCGCAATCGCAAATTAGACAACCCTATCTCCATAAAGGTACAAAATAGATAGGAATATAATTTAATTTAGACGACACTTTCAATAGAAATTTTCCTTTGAAGTTTAAAAATCTGTTCATATATTTCTCCTCGAACCGTTTACAATAAAATTTAAAAAAATATAAAGTCACATGTGCGACCACAGAAAAAAAATGAAATAATTAAAAAGCAGAATTCGGTCTTCTTCATTTTTTTTTATTATTTCCTCAATTCTTTAATTAGAAATGGAAGTTTCATACAGACCATTTTATCAGTTTTAAGTATTATTGTAAATTTAATCTTCTTGTGTTTTTATTTTTCGTGGCTGTTGGTTCCGTTGGTACATATTTATATAGCAGTTATTGATTTTAATAATTAGATATTAATCATCAAGAAGTAAGTATTTAAAATATTATCGATTAACAATAATTCCGAGAGCGACATTTCAATTTATGATTGATTCCTTAGATTGTTTTTCTAGTTTTCTATATATAGCTCCTATCTTGTTTAAATTACCAAACAATTATAAAATAAAACTTTCGATGAAGAATATATTAGTGATAACTATAAGTATTTATATAAATAATTGCATTAATCTTTCAGAGAACCGCTTTGAATAATTCACCCTTTCATTTGGGATTTCTGTCTTTTAACAAAATCTACAACAAAAAAGACTCTTCCTTCTTCTCCTTACAAATGATATGTTTACAAAGAAAAAGAAACCCCTCAAACACCCCAAATAGATTCGAACCTATCTCACCGCTAATGACGTCACGTTTTCTAATCCAATTTGCGGTCCTCGTCGGTGACTTCTCGTCCCGGCATCTCACTCTTCAGCATGCAAACCTATCTTCTTCGATTCACCCCTCAGATTTTCGTGCTCTTTATCTTTAGGGAAAATTTTTACACCCAACAGGGGTGAGATCAATGGACAAGAAGTCCTGGGATGTCGATGTGGAGATTCATTTATGTGCAAGTCACATGCAAGACAGCTCTTTCTTTGCTTCTGGTCTGCCATTAAAGGTAGAATTTTGTGGAATTTTCCTTGGAAAACCTTTATATTGAAATAGACCTATTTAATTTATTACAAATAATTGCAAAAAGTATAAGAAGAATCTTTATGGATTTCAATATAAGACAAAATTTAAGGATTCATAATATATTTCAATTGTATATCAAGAGAACCAAAACTGGTCAAAAAGCACCTGAGAGCTTTCAATGTAGTAGACAAGAAAAAATGAAGTTCGACACTTTTTGGATTGGATGGTGTAAACTTTTGCGGTGCCATCGTCACAATATTGCACCCATGTGTAAAATTTTATGAGAATGATGTATTGCAGATTATCTCCGGCACCATGGGCACAATAAATGAACTTTCTTGTGCTTTATACCACCGAAAATTCCCAGATGCCACTCCAACACAGAGCTGGAAAATCTGTGAAGTGGTCGCTCTGCGGATGAGATCCTCGCCAAACTGTATTGGATTGTTTGACCGGACACACACAACTTTTGTTCCCACACTTCACGGTGACCCGCAAGGGATTTTGCCGTCTCCCAAATAATTGTAAATTACAAATAGATTTTGTTCAACATCTGAGTGCGGTATGTCCCTTTGTGCAAATATATAAGTGGTTTGCGCAAAGTGGAAATAAATGGTTGTGGGGCTTTTGAGAGCCAATGAAGACACAAAAGGGGCTCATATGAAAACATGTAACTCCGAACCGATAAAGCTTTTTCACACAGTCCTTAATAATTTGATAAAGACCTAATATTACAGATATTCCTGATATTTTAGTCTAGTTATACAGCAAAATATAAATGTAAATATTAATTTTAAACAGTAATTAGTTTTTTCTATTTTTTTCTTATATTTATTTTTAATTTATTTAATAATCTTCTATATAATAAAGAAAGGATTTCGTTCCTGTACAGCTATGCATTTCTACACCGTTTGTCCGATCGTGATGAAATTTGGTACAGAGACTACTGATACCAGGCGGTTTTTACCAACGGCATTCATTTTCCCCCCAAAGCCCCCCTTCACACAGCCCTCATATAAAATTCATGCTTTTTTGACTACTTTTTGAATTCGGCGCCATAAATGTTGTGCGAAATTCACTTTTTCTCTTTGAAATATCTGTTGGAGGTTTTTGCGTGGCCCATCTTCTATATAATAAAGAAAGGATTTCGTTCCTGTACAGCTATGCATTTCTACACCGTTTGTCCGATCGTGATGAAATTTGGTACAGAAACTACTGATACCAGGCGGTTTTTACCAACGAGTAAATATTCCATTAAATCTATTTCAATTCGTCACAAATTTCTTCTCTTCTAAAAATTTGCGCGAAGCGCAACAAATCCCCGCGAAGCGGGGCGAGGTAAATTGGAGCGAAGCGACAATTTACCTCGTAATAATAATAATTTTAATTCCCCAATAGACTAGTGTTTTTGGGTTACACTAAAATATCTGGCACTAGAATTACTATATCAATACCTATACCATCATGTTATGACTAACTACTATTCCACTTCTTTTGTCACTTTTTTGGCTTCTTTCTTATGTATTAGGATTCAATATTTTTAATAAATATACGTTTTACGCATCAACTTATACCTTAAATTTTCAAACGATTTAACTTTTTTCATGTCATATTAATTATTTATGTAAATTTAAACATTTGTACAATAAACTAATTATATATTTAATTTTTCATTACACAATAAGAATTGAAAAGAATGTATTACTACGAGACTGCACCGCGAGTGGCAATGGAAGAGTGCTAGTTATAGTGAACCGAAATGGCAAGAGTCCATTTCGGTGATTTATTTATTTAATTAGTGCGAATTAACAAGAAAAAACAGTAGAGGTCCACATTCCATTATTCTTAGATGTGAATCTGCACTGCACAGTTTCTAGGAGTAACTAAAAATCACAACTAAATGGTAAAAAATTATACTGAAAATTCTGGAACTTACCTCTGTTAATACTTCCTGGGGAAAATGAGGGTGGACCAGCCCTTTCAGTTCCAACACTCCCACTTGGGGCATTCTGTGCATTTGGAACTAACCCTGGACTACTTGTGCTACTAACTGCAGCAACAGATACTACTCCCTCCCTGGCAATATCTTGCATAACTGAAGCAGCGCGAGATCCCACGCCTGCTGGTTGAAGTATTGTGTACTGCTTGGAGTCTGGAGAGCCGATAGATTTGCCAGAATCTTCTTCCTTTTTTATCTTTTCGTCAACAAATGTCGACATGTGTTCCTGGTGAAGAATAGGCTGTGGCTCTTCTGGGTATCCAACGAACGTAGCTTCAGCAGGAAAAGGTCCTATAGCAATTGGAGCTATTGATCCATTTTTTCGAATCATGTCAGATGGTGGTTTGAATGCGGAAACCGAGCCATAAGGTGCTTTGGTATGACCTGAATTTCGTAACTTTTCTTGTCTATGATCATCTTTGTCGCCTCCTTCAGAAATATCAATCTCCAGATCATTGGATGAGTCATCAACCAGTTCATTAAAATCTGGCGATGGATAGTACTTATCACGTACCTTTCCATCACCCTCTTCTCGATTCGCCCTGCGCCTTGCTGTCTGCATTTGCTCAGACTTTTTATCTCTCAATGTGATGACGTCTTTAAGATTACCACCATGAGATTCAATATGATTGGCAGATGGGAGAGGTGTTGTTGGGGATAATTTGTGATCTTGATGGTTCTCCTCAAATAAATTTTGAAATGCCGGGGGATTTTCATCCTGTTCATTCATACGATAGGGGTTTCTTTGTGAATCTGGCCAACTACCCGATAAACTCTTGAGAGCGGCCTGAGTCTCCCGTATGAGTGTTTCATCGTCCTGATCTTCCGAATTTTGCTTCTGTATCCCACGCAAAGGTACTTGCTGTGATATTCCTAATGCCCTCTTCTTCTGAGCAAATGATTGACGCTCCTCCTCTTCACGACTTGGACGCTTCTTGCGTTTCCCATTGTCACAACAATCTATTTCATTTTTCACCGGCGGCTCATGATATTCCTCTTTCAATGCACTACTTCGCTTTGCTAAAGCCATATTTGTTTTCATTGTGTTGTTGCCCGAAATTATTTATTAGCTTATGAGGAGATGTTCAATCATCTGCAAAAAAGTGGCAAAAGAACAACAATTAGTCCACTTTGGCATGGTTTACGGAGAGTAAATTCCAAAATCAATGTTTCTTTTAAGCTTTGCCACAATGTATGTAATTAGCCATTATACGATATTCTAAATTAGCTTATCTTAGTTTATGTTTTATTTTTAATTATTAAAAATAAATTGGAAATAATTTAACAATCTCATACCGTTAAATATGTAACGGTGAAACCTTTCTATAAGTGACCCAAATGGATTAGGGACTCCCGTGACATTCCAAAAAGGGGAAACACCATCGGGGATATAAACCTAACAGGTGCAATTGGAAGACAATTTGTGCGTCAATTCGGAGCAAGGGTCAGAGGTTACACCACTCAACAACCCGATTGGCCTGTGAATGATGAAAGACAAATCGAAGCTATACAGCTGGTAAATGGGACCACTATCGTAGTATCTTCGGTTCCAAACCCCCCAATTCCGTGTATAAGTAAATTAGGGGATGTAAATATATATGTGCTGTAAAATTGAAAGGGGTTCAAGAGGGTGGCGATATCCATTAGTGCGTGTGTGTTTTGTTTTCGGCTCCCAAAGTGAGAGTGAAAGGGTTAAAGGAGCAGGTCACAACCTCACTATTTGTGTTGAATCGTAAATTTGGGTACATAGTTATTGATATTAAAAATGTATAGTGCTTTTAAGTATCACTAATGGACAGTGTGCTAGAACGAAATCAAAAGTTCCCTTGGATTTTTATTACATACTATGAATCGTACATATTTCAATATATTGTATATATGAAAGGGGTGTGCATTTTTTTTAAATATAAATATGTGACCTTAGAGTTGTGCGATGCGTGCAGTATTTTGTAACATAAGAATTAAATAATATAATATGTAAAAAAAATACCAAAATTTCATCATGCTTTTATAACAAAAAAGAAAAAAAAAACAAATAAATCTCTGTGGTGACTACCTATACACATTATATGCTTTTTATATCTTACTATACCTAATTAGTATAAATAATGAACAAGAAGTGCATTACCAATACCTCCCATCCCGGAATGCGCTTTTTTGATTGACATGACTATTAATTGGTGTTCCACTTCGTGGCGAACACAAGGTATTTCTATGGCATTCTTCGTACAATTTGAGTAAAGGGAGTAAAGGTTTTAAAAAAATATTGGGGAGGAAAAATGGCCAAGATATGTTTATTGTTACCTATTTAGTTTATATTAGTTTTATTTTAGTTCAATTTTAATTTTAATTTTCCATAAAACGCTGGTTAAAACAGATCCTATAAAGATAAGGATTTCTACAGCAAATACGTTAATTGTTGTTGCAACCAGCGAAATGTATTCTTAAATACATAAAAAATACCTACTATTTTTTTAAGTAGTAAGTACCATTATTTTTTATACTACAATATAACCCACACCAATTATAAAGTTAAAACACCTTAACTCAACGGTCTTTATTAGACGCTACCGTTGGAAAGTGGTTCTGTGAGTTGATGATGTGCTTTTGCATACAAAGGGAGAGAGATTTGAGTCTCGCGCAGTATGAGTGTGAATTTTTGACGACTAGGGGGTGGTATCTCGTAGAGAAACAGCTGAGATGATGGTGCGAATAACTGGTTAGTCGTCACATTCGCAAGAGTGATGATCAACTTATTTTGCATGTTTTGCTTCTTGTTATTCTCCTATGAAATTTATTCATTCCCCTATGAAGGAGAGGGGGGGGAGGTAGTATGTGAGAATATGTGTGCGATGAGCTTTTGAGACATTGATGGGGGAAGCTGGTTTTTTGACGAAGGGGATGATTTCTGCATACATTGGTAACTCACATGGAGGATGTATCACAGGAAGCTTCCGTCAGCGACAATATCAGGCGACTTTTCAGCATGTCTTGTGCTTCACCATTATTACCTGTACTTGTGGCTGACGAAGTGGAGTGATGAGGATGTTCATGGGGAGGAAGTTGGTCGCAGAGATACAACGAACAAAAAGGGGTGACTGTGCAACTACATCAATCAACAGGAGCGTCAGTCATCCCCCGTAAACAATCCTTTTTGCCTTTTCCATGCATTTCACTCCCACGAGATCAGCCAACACATCTCTCACTTTGTTGGTAATATTCGAGCGTGGATAACATACACCCCAATCCGCGTGCAAACACAACCCAATAATATTTTACTGAAAACGCCGGGTGGTTTGCAGACGTCCAGATTAATTTCGTGATTAAATTTCATGAAGCTCCACAACGTGTGCCGGTAACAGCATCTCTAAGATACGCGTTAGACAATCAACCGCATACCTCTTTAGCCCATCTCTCGCCAATGAATGGCTTGTTGAGGGAATTTATAGCTACGAGAGACAATGAGCTGAATTCTTCAGCGTGGGTCTGTGTTAAGGTACCCGACAAGAAGGGAAACAAGTTCCTATATGCTCAACCATAAAGGATAGGACCAATTTGGCGCAATAATTACCCAATAATGCTCAATAATCCAATAATATTCTTCCAAGATGGGCTCTTCAACAAAGAAAGCATACATCTTGAAAGTATACCGTCGCTAATTTATTGAATTATTTTCAAATGCCATTAATCATTACACAACACACGTTACACTTGAGAATATCAGAAGATTGCTGCATAAAGAATAAGAATACTCAAATAGTAAGAACATCTCCATAGTACGTTTTTTCGGAGATGCTTTAAGTGGTCCTAAATTACTATAAATTTCAAGAATATCTCTTACAATTTCCATAAATACATGAAGCGGAGTCTACAGAAAGTTTAGCATTTTATATTTAATGTGTGGGTGTCCATTTGCACAATCGCACTCACATTGAATGCTATTTGTTTCAGAAAATTTCATCATAGTTTGAGATACTGTTAATTTTCACATGTTAATAGAAAGCATCTTCAAATCACTAAATATGTGCTCGAAAAAAGATTAAATGATTAAAATTTAATATTTTCTTCTTCATAATATTGTGCAAAATTGGAAGAAGCTATCCACAAATGAGATGGGTTTCGGTGCCTGTGTTGATATACAAAAGACTAACTAATTACATTATCTTTATGATAAATTGCAAGCGATTTTCCACCCCCTCGACGAACCGCTTATTAAATATTTATAATATCCCATTTTCATCTTTTCCCGCAGCCTCCATCTCCGGTACATTTGGGGATTCTTCTCACAGCAACTCGTACATGCATTAATTTACCCTCTCAGGAAAATTTGTGTGCATAAATATTGTGCGATGGTGAAATTCAGATGGTGGTGTTGCACTGATTTCCCAGCTTTACACACATAGTAAAATATATGAAGATTTATTTGCGCACCCTCGAATATTTATGAGATGCTCACTTAATTTTTCCGAGAGCAAATTCCCACTACTATCGCCTTAAAATGGGAAGACACTTTGAATATTTTATGCAGACATCTAAACAAGGCTTCATGTTTTGATAGGAAAAGATACCTGCAAGAACCATATGGGGACAGCAGTGCCAATTTTAGCAGAAAATGTCCTTCAACTTACTCATCATTTTCCCTAAAATGACCATTATTTGCCATGTCCCAATCGACCAAGACATTCATCATCCGAAAGAGGGTTTCACATATTTTATTTAAAAAGCAATCTCAATTGATAAACAAGTGGAGTCGCACAATACTGCCTCCAAATGCAACAGATCCAACTAAGAGTGGAAATACCCAAAGAAAAGTCAATCATAACGCGTCCAGTTATAAGAGTTGGTGTCCCACAACGTGTAGAAGTTTGTTTATGCGTTGTAATACTACTTGTGAGCAGAATTAGTAGACAAATTTAATTTTTTTTTGTAAAATTCGGCAATTTGATGGATAAAAATGGTCATATCTCTGGTCCTAGAAGACCTACAGATATTTCTTGACTAGTTTTGGAAAGGTATTAAAACAGGCTATAAATTGACATAAAATTCAATAATTTTCAAGGTCATCTCCAGAACACAAAATGGCGGCTTTTTGTTTTACGAAAACAGTTTTTGGCATTTTTTGTCTCGAAAGAATGGTTCTAGAGGGTTCTGATGTTCTAGAAAGTTGTAGAGAATTGCAAAACCTTTAATTTGATACTAAGATGAGCAAAATCGGTCAAGCAGTGCAGGAGATATGGCTCTTAGAACTTTTCAAATTCAAGAATTTTTCAAATGGCTATATCTTCTAAACGGCGACATAGATTTTCTTCATTTTTGGACTGGTGAAAGATATTGAGTCAGGCTACAACATATCAAAAATTAAAAGATTTGCCTAATGGGGATTCGGAGATATTGCCCCTTAAAGTTAGGCAATTTTTGTTTTTGTTTTTAGCGCCTCTTGCGGATGTTTTTGAAACTTGAAATGTTCTAGACAGTTGTAGGACTTCTCAATACCTTTCATTTGATACCAAGATGATCAAAATCGGTCAAGCCGTTCTCGAGATATATCGAAAAAACACTTTTTGCTTTAGGCCGCCATATTTGCTAAACCGCTTGACCGATTTTCAAGTATGAATTATCGATGAAAACCTCTCACTGAGTTCTACAACATACTAAAATTTCAGATCTCTAGCTGTAAGGGAAGTGGTTGACAGTAGTTCAAAATGGTGGACGGCGGCCATCTTGGATTTTGAAAATGCGAAAAAATGAAATTTTACACCCACATTTCTATAGAAAACTTCAAACCGGAAGTCTCTATCTGTTACCGTTCTCAAGTTATAAGGCAAAGTTTGGACCACCGGCAGGCCGGCCGGCAGGCCGGCCGGATCAAAAATTTTCCACCACCATATTCGTAATGTGGGATGTCTAAAACGTGCTCATACCAAGTTTGAGCCCGATCTGAGGTGGTCGGTTTTTCCGACGATTACAATACTTGGTGTTGGCCACGAAGTGGAACACCAACTAATTACAATTCCTAAATACGACTCTATAGATGGTACCTACATTTCTTTTTCTTTTTTCTTTTATTATATCGCTCTTGTAATTAACTGATTGCAAAAGGCTATATAGATTTAGAGTATATGTTAATGTATATACCGGGAGTAACCGACTATGTCCAGAATGCACCACGAGTATCATTGTGGCAAAAGTGGTAACAAAAAGGTCCAGGAAGTGAACCGAGAGTGACATGATACGTTCCTCTATATATACCAGAAAAATACATAAAATTAAGCAGTCAATTAAAAATATATCAATAATGAAATTCTCTATAGACTTCAAAATTATTTTATCCATTATTTATATAGGGTAAAAGGTGAAAAAATTCAGTTTATTATATGAAGTCACGCGTTCTAAACGTAAAGTTTAGTTTAAACGTTGTAATTTAATTATTGTGAGTTGAATTGGGTAAAGCCAGTAAAGCAGAGATGAGTTCCTCCTTTTGATGTTCAGCAAGTTTATGAGTAAAAATGACCATATCTCTGCACTTTTAAATAGAGACTTCTGATCCAGTTTTAAAAAAGAGCAATAACAAAATTGATAAGTAATTGTTTTTACAAGAATATTCAAAATCACAGAAAATAAATTTAGCTTTTTTTGTTCTCTTTCTTTGTTAAATTGCGTAACAGCCTCAATTTTTCGAGATAGGTATACCTAATCTTTTTAGAACTGAAAATAGATTACTCTTTAACATATTTTATTTTAATTCCAAGAAATATATGCTTAATTTTGTAAACGAATCAAAAATCATATTCATACAAAAAGTAGTATGTAGTTGGAAAAATTGGTGCATCAGTATCAGTGACCCTCGTATACCTCACAAAACTTCCAATTGAGGATTCCATTACTTAATCGTTGATCAATTTTTTGCCTCAACCTGTAATGTGCGGGAAACCTGCCACTCATCCACTTCTGTTTTTTTTTTTTCAGAATATTTCATGCACAATTTAACAGAATAACCCACCGCAAGCATATATGCCAACACGGAAATTTATACATCACTCCCTTCTGCTTCTGGGAAACATTTTTTTTTCTATCTTCTACCCCAAAATCCATTCAGAAGACCTCAAACCCTGCAAGTCAACCCTCAAATACTGCAGATATATTGTTTGAACGTGGGAGGGTTTTTTTTATGGGAACGCGACAGATTCCGTCGTATATTCGTCGCGAAAAAGCACATCATACAACATAAAATTATCACGTTTCACTTTATCACGATATAAATACGTTAAAAAGAGAGATTTTGCAGGGGTGCCTCAATAGAACCAAGTGAAATGAATATGTTTCGCGAATGACGTGTTGACACAATTTATTTGTCCCATACAGCCTGCGGGTGGATATTGTAGTCTTGTGCTCAAAACCACAGGCAATTTTGATAATAACTCAAGAAGAATGGCAAACTAACAGTCACCATATGTGTTAAAAATACTGAAAAGAATAAAATATATAAAGTGTTTATATGAAGTATTCCGTGAAAATCTCACAAATCTCACAGATATAGAGAAAAAAATATTATTAAGCATCGACACATTATTTATAAAAATTAAAATGTAGGGAATTATGGGGTAATTTGGCTGCTTTGGAAAGTTGTAAATGGCAATATCACAAGCAGTTAGATAATAAAATATGCAATTCACCTAAATCATATGTATTCCTCATAGACATAATTAATCGTATCAAGTTTGGTGAAAATCCGAACATTGCAATTTATTTTATTTTATTACGATCACATTTAATATACCCCTTTCAATTTTTTGGCCTTTAAGAATTGGTCATGTACTGTATATTTTTAACGCTTATAAATAGTTTAAGCCTCACTGTAGCTTAAAAACCATTTTAATCCATTTTAGAGTAGGTATCAAAAATAGACTATCCTGTAGAAATGTTTTTATCTAGAAAATTGAAATGGGGGTTTCCGCCATTATTTCCCGCGGCTTATTTAAGACATTTATAAAGAGTATGCCTTTTAATGATTGTTGAAAGATTATAAGTAAAGTGAGTCAAAAAATCTAGGCTTTAGTTAAGACCATTTACAATTTTTTTTTTTTTTTTTTTGGAAAATTGGTAAACGGTACAGAAAGCATTTTTATTAGAGACTCTATTCCTTACACATAAATATTTCGTTTTATTTTTTTATTAATTCCAATGCCAGAAAAGAAACAAACGAACTTCCCTAGTTTCTTTTGAAAGATGGAGATGGAAACCTGTAGGAAAGGGATCTAAGCTCAATGTCCTTATACTTTTTGTTACCTATTTGTACCCACATGATAGATTTTTTTAATCTTATTATTAAAGCTCTATGCCGCTCATCAGGCACTCATAGGTATCAGTAGCCCACTGTTGCTCGTCCGATTCAGTTCGGGACCCGTTAGCTCTTCAATTAAAGGGTAGTTAATAGCCCATGTAGGAATATCGTCCTACAAAAGGTTATTTTATAATCCCTGATGATTCACCTATTTATTGTTATAAAACCCAATGAATTGGTTTATCTTGATATCAAAATTGTGACTTATGAGAGAAGCTCGTAGAATTCCTACCGTAAAATCACATAAAATCTCGTAAATTTCTTTAGACACATCAGTAGAATACCTACAAGTTAGAATATTACTACAATTGCATTTCTTTTTAATCTAATGATGGAAAAACAAAATTTACATTGAAAAAAACGTACTACAATATTTTTTAATTATTTTAATTTCATATTCTTAATACTTTCAAAAGAAAAAAATGAGTACATACCTTTTTTTTTTAAGGTAGAGAAAGATTTTTATTGAGTTTCTTTTTTTTCAAATAAATGTCGAGAAAAAACAAAATAGAGGAATCGATTTTGTCAAATATCTTTGCTTTTCATACAACTTGATAAATGTTGTAGCTGGAATAGTGAACAAAACGCACCCAATAAATGAGAAATTATCAATTTATTATTACTAAATTTTAAGAATTTTCCTGTACAATTATTTTAATCAAAGCATGTCATTTGGGCGCGTGCAGTGAAGTCTGTGATAGTCCTTATTCTAGGGACGCTGTGGCACTATAGCCATTGAGCAAAGGAGATTGGGACCGTTGATGTGAATCGCTGATTTCCTGAAACGGAACAGAATCTTCCTATGAGGCAACTGGCTTGCCTCAATACTGCAGTCTAGTAATCCCCTTTGACTACAGACTTTCTAATACGGGTGGGAGGATGGCAAAAAAATGTCATTTGGAATGAATTAGTCAAAGAATTCCAAAATGTCGTGGTTGCGAAAATTGCAAAGTTCTTTGTTTTAATGGATATAAAATTGAAATTTTCTGTTGAGTATTAACAGTTAAGAAGTTTTATGAGTAACTACAATCAACCTCTCAGGTGAAAAATTATTACAAGTGACGGAAAACTCCACCGGAAAATTTTCAAGAAAATCAAAAGTAGAAGGGTTCAGTAAAAGCTGTAAAATTCATATTATCCAGCAAGATAGATAAATGCTTATTATTTGCATACACCAAGAGGCGATTTTATAAATTCTAAATGGTCTAACAATGACAAGCAAGGGACTAGAACCAATTTGTTTCATGTCTTTGTCTCAGTGTGCGTTCACAAATTAATAAGAAGTTCTATCGGAAGTCCTTCACATCAAACACGTTACTTTAACTGAATGCCTTATTTATTTATTTTTTTTTTAATAATACGGGTTCCATCAATTCAGATGATTTCCCCGTGAATGCCTTATTGACTTACCATCTTTCATAAAAAATGCTTGTTGTTTTAACTCAATTGTGGTGACAATTTTTTTATACACATTCACAGTTTTTTATGTTGCTATTCATTTTTTTTTTTTATTTAGCACTTGGTAGCTATGTAGCAATGTTTTCCCTTTTCGGACTTAAATGTAAAATTAGTTTTTTTTAGTCCAGTAATTCATTTCATTAGTACGATTTTTTATATGATATCTCTTTAAATTACGGCGCCTTTTCATTGCTTTTTTAGGGAAATAAAGGTGACACTGGTTGACGTGCTGACATGCAATTTTCTTCAGGATATTAGAATTTTCCACCACAATGGGGATGATTGCGCCTTCCGTCAGACCCGTTTCTTTTAGCGTGCAATACAATAATTTACGGAGAGGAACAAAAGAGCAGAAAAAATCACAGAGGAACAAACTGTAATTTAGCTCGGAAGTAAACTAGAATTAATAATATTTAATTGTTTGTTTGTTCTAGAAATTGGGGTTTCTTCGATATTGCTCGCGTGAGAACAATTTCAAACAAAATCTTGGTAGTTCACAGTCACTTGCACTTTCTCTGGCAAATCAGTTTTTTTTTCTTTGTTGGACACGCAATGGACACACAATGCACGGATTTTTTTTAAACAACAGACTTACAGTTATGCTATACACCACAAAAATATGTATATAAAAAATGCGCAAAAAAAACAAAACCACCGTTAATTAATTGATGGACACATACAGAGTCAAAGTCAAGGAAGTTTTCTCCCAGATTTTATAAATAAAAACAAAACAATATTCGTAGAAAAACAACAAACTAAATAACTTTGCACAAAACAGCGAGGAAGTGGTGTGAAAAGTTAAGGACAAGAAGTTAATTCAAAAGTTTTCAACAAAGTTTCCAATATTTTGATCATCATTTTAGTATAGGCAAACAACAACTTTTGAAAATAAATCGCGAAACTTTTTTTCTTAACTTTCTCAGTATATATTCAACTTTCGTGGGTAACTCTTCACCCCGAAACACTTTCCTGTACGGGGGACAGAAAAATTAAACTTTCGGTCTCCACCTGTACTACGTTCGTTGCTAACTGGCACCAAACTACATCAGACTTTTACGAAACTTGTATAACTCTGGCGAAACTGCAGCCAAAGTGTATCTTTACTTTGTTTTCGGGGAGGGTGATGTCACCCCTCCGATGTTGGTGTCTGAGAAAAACCCGGGAGAAAAAGTGGGGTTGAGATTTTAGTATTAGTGCGGCATTTAGAAACACGTGCTACTGAGCTCTCAGTACTAAGGATGTAGTCGTTAGGCATATTTGCAGTGAAATTCTCTGAAAAACAACACACGGCGTGCACCCACACACGTACTCACCTTCACCGACAAAGCAACCACCCCTCCATGTAGGGGTTAATATGGTAACTGAAGTGCGCAGATGCTGACTGTAGGATAGGAATTTCCTGCACCGTTGAAACTCTGATCTTCCGCTGAGACCGCCTCATGCTTTAGTGCTCGATGGTACATCCCCGGCATACAGTCCTTGTTCTATCTTCTTTTTTACACCCCGTGCCACGTCTCGCAGCAAAAAAAAAACAAAGTTGTACAGCAATTTTCTCCTGTGTGAAAGCACCCACGGAATGTGCGAGGCTACGGCAGCGACGGACACCCTTCGCTGGGGTGATTGAATGTATATCCTCAGCAAAATAAAAGGGTCACGTATCTATTACGTGTCGATGGACAAAATATTTATGTTCAACTGGATGTATCTATTTCATGCCCTACCCAAGGGAGATCCCGTCAATTTTTGTTCGAGCGCGACAAATTGCAAGAAGACCACTTGAAATGTTCACTATCCGAATTAATCGGCTATGGCGATCTTCGGACTAAGGGACAAGAAAAAATATCCACCACCACCCCTGAAATTTTCCCGAAAAAAAGATATATGGCCAACGAGGGTGATGAAAATCTCTACAATTTCCGCTGGCACCCACAAATTTCCAACAAAATTGACGTGATTTCCTCCCGATTCCGGCGATACTTTCAGTGCCCAAACCAGTGTACTAAAATTCCCCTTCTCTATTTGCAACAATTCACCCAGAAACAGAAATTGTAATTACCGTCGTATTTCAATAAAACACTATTTATGTGGCATTCATGAGAATATGGAGCGTCAAATTGGGGGAATTGGGGTGTTCTCCCGCCACATGAGTGACATTTGGCAAATTCCTTAACAAGTGACTCCAATCATTCCCCTTTATGTGTTTTCCCACCACCAAATCCACCAATTTTCCAACAAAGGTGCTCTCAACATGCGATGATATACATACACATATTATAGTTTATCAGGGGAATGACATGTAATTTGATTATGAGTCTTTGATGTGTTTACTACGCGAACGTGATTTTTTTTTCTTCAGCAAGATTTAGGTGTTTGTACGTTATTGGAGTAAAAAAGCAGTAATATCCAATACACAAGTCTGTACAAGGATTAAAAGTAAAAATATATTATTGGGCCTAATTCAGCGACCAAGAAACCCTTGAAATCTTTGAATTTTGTACTAAAATTTCAAGATTTCAAGCGAATTTCAAGGGTTTCTTGGTCGCTGAATAAGGCCCATTGTTAATATATTGCTCCAATTAAATAATAATTTGGCGTTAGAATCTAAAAATAAAAATTTATTAAGCTTCTTATACAAACTAGTGTATCGGATATTTAGAATCTAAAATTTTTATTCGATTAGTGCATTAGTAACAAAATCCTTTTTTCGAATTTTAATAAATTGAATGATTTTTATTATGCGATAACAATACAAAATAATAAAAAATTCGTGCTTATCCCAAGTTTGAGCCCGATCTGACAACTTTGCATTTTAGTGTACACAGAAGCTGTGCTTCTTTGAAGAAAGAATCACAGCTAAAAATAAAGTAAAAACTTCTGATCTTCAAAAAAATATTTAAAAAAAAAATTTAAACTGCTCGACTACGCTTGTAACTTTCAAATATATAATCTACCATATGCCTAATGCAATTGGAGCAAGAATAAAAGTTTTTATTTGAACCAATTTGACTAAAAAGTAGTGAAATTTTGACACTGTTCACTCATTTTCACTCTTCTGATAGAAATTCAAGATCTGTCTTTACTTTATATTCTTGGTTCTTCCTCTATCATTTGATTTTTACCCGATAGAAATCCATTAAGTAGATCCTAAGAAAAACCAACCTTTGTGTGTTAAAATGTAGTGTCAAAAATTTTACACTCTTTTAGCTGTGATTCTTTCTTCAAAGAAGCACAACCTCTGGGTACACTCTAAAATGCAAAGTCGTCAGGTCCGTCTAAAACTTGGGATGAGCCCGAATTAGGGTCCCTATATTCCAAAAAAAAAAACGTATGCGTCAAAAATCTTTCCGTCCGTTTTCACTTTTTTAAACTTATTTAGAAATGTTGAAACATAGTAGAGTAATTTATCGTAATTCTTAACCTTCTGTATGTTGAGACCAAAATAAAATACTCACACGCATTGCTATGGAGAAGGTAAACTATCCTATAAACTTTTTGGCAAAATAAGCAAATTTTTTTTTGGTAAAATGAGCTTTTATTGACCTTTGGTATCCCCTAAGCTTTCTTTTCTCTATTTTATAGCCAAAATTGATTTAAAAGTTGTCTTTTAATAATTTTTTCAATGGCTTTTTTTTTAAGTTTAGAATTGTCGTGAATTGAAGTAAATGAAAATGACAACTGAAAACGAATAAATTTGAACGTTACACCAATATTTAAATTCTCACTACTTGCATTTTTGTTTGATTATTTCTTTCAACTGATTGAATTGACCTAAAATTTTTACACAATCTTATCTGAATAACTAAGAAATTATCTGAATAATCTCTCAGAATAAGGGATTCAGATTCAGATTTGTTTAGGGTGAGCGCGATTGTAGTCGCTTTCAATCCACTGCAGCTAAAGTAAGCTTATTGTGGAGCATTTCAGAATTAAGGAGCATTAACTCGAAATTTTGCTTTGTTGTTGGTCACGGTCATGGCAATGCAAAGGATAATCCTAATAACTAAAGCTAAAATGTTTGTCTGTTTGTGCAAATGAACTCATCCGAAACGGCTAGGCCGATCGTGCTGAAATTCGGTATGGAAGTAGAGGGTTCAAGACGAGTTGCAAGTGCTATGTAGGACTCCGTCCCATATCTTCTTCATATCGCCACCACATAATTTTAAACAACGGGTTCTCGATGTATGTACCTATGTATCGGAATACATATAAGTACAAATTTATTATTTTTTCCTATATGTTGAGTCCAATACTATAAGTTTCCATATTATAGCTTCAAAAGACACTTGCTTACACATGATTGAGTACTCGGATTGACTATTGTGAAATAATTTTACACTTAAAAATGTTAGGGCATAAAATGCATACATATATTGGAAGGAAGATTTAAAAAAAAAAGTGTCATGGTGGGAGTAAAAAATAATAGTATGCAGGCAGAGCCCTCGTATTCTGCCTTGCTTACATGAGAAAGACGCATTGAAATGGGTTCTATGTGTGCATGAAACCAGAACGATGCAATTAATTATTAATCCCGAGTTTACGGAAAATACATTAGAGAGTCTTCCTGTTTGCCAAAAGAGAAGGAAACCCTTTGCGGGCCACATATCCATGAGCAACGCACCGCATCCGTGAGCCAGAAATCCTGCTATAGCTATGACCGTTTAATCAAAAATGCATAAATCAGGTTTCTTATTAAATTAAACCTGAAAACACAAGGGGGCGAAACATTGGAATACTAATCAAGATTTCAGGAGCGACAAGACCCGTACGGGAAGGACTCCTCTTGGCGACCAACTCTAAATTCTCTCTGTGGCACGTTTGAATAATTAATTGAGAAATTTTTTCTCGCTTTTGTTTTTCTCAGCAGGATTTTTTGTTCATTCCAGAGAGATTGCCAAATAAAAAAAAAGCATTTTCCCTTCGTTTCTCAGCGAATGAATTGCGGGAAAACAATTGGCGAGATTGTATTTTTATTGAAATGTGATTTGTGCCAGGAGCTCCGTTATGAATGAATTAATTTGAAGAGAAGAGGAATTGTGGGTGAATTTTAATTTGTGGAATAAGTGTGTAACTTTTATTTAAAGTATCTGCCATGAGCATGAGCTTCGCCTGTCATCAGATGCGGAACTTCTAATCAATTTGCGCGTGTTAAAGGAATGGAGTGTCTGTAAAAGTGCGCTGATGGAAACTCCAGTGGCATCACAATAAACTCTGCAGAATATCAACAAATCCCCATTCTCAGACAATAGAGCTCTTAATTAAGACTTCTTTCACTTCCTTAACATCATCGTCACCACGTCGAAAACCACAAGAGGAGCACAAAGAGTGCGGAGAAATTGCCTAGTGAAAATCTAAGAGAAGAAAACACCCCACTCTCTTACCAGTTCACGTGTATATAGACACCTTCTGTGCTTTTAAGAGATTTTCATTTTCCCGAAAGATGTTTGGTGAATTGTAGAAGGTCTCATTCGCTCCCCCAACTAAAAATATATACTGTCACGGTAGAGTAAACAGAAACTTTACACTCACGAAACCACCCTCAGCTCACATCCACAAAATTCCTCGAAGAATCGTCTCACCTCTTAAAGTTACTCATGAAAAAAAAATCTTATTTGATTGTCTCTCCACCCAAAAATGACTCTTGCAGTTGCAATCACATTTCAAATGAAAATTAATTATATAAGAATTATAAGAGTAGAGAATATCGTGATTAGAATTCAAAATATTTCACATATGGGCCAATTAAAATTTCCATATTATAAAAACTCTGCTATGAATAACAAACGTAAAATAACGAAAAATGGCGAATTACTATAACTTTCAACTATGTAGGTATACATATCGAGGGTTGGAAAATACACTATACTAAGTCGAGTTAGTATAGTATATTTTTAACGCATTTTTCGATAGCTTTTGATGTCCTTCATCTTCCCTCAAAAGGACAAATTCGAATATTTGTTCCCTACAAAGTTACAGCGAAAACTGTAAAAAATTTTACATAAGAAGCAATGTAAATCTCAAACTTCAAATCGCTCTCCTGAAAATCAACAAAAATGAGTTAGTATAGTATATTTTCCAACCCTCGATATGTACTTATAATACATGTATAACATATTTAATTCAAATCAGACTTAAAACTTGGAGCACAAAACTGAATCTCAAAATCTCGATGACTTATCTCGATGAATTTAACATCTATGTGTAGGGAATTTTAATTACTTTAAATTAGCAGAAAGAAAAACCCTAAAAATGTCTCCTTTTTGGAAGACAATTGAGGTCAAAGTTAAAATCTAACGTGGAGGACAAAATTGGTACTCAGTACCTACTAATTAAAAACCCATAAATTTTTGCCATGATTATGAGGATATGTATTATGTATCCCTATATTTTCCAAAAATGAAGTGCTCTTGTTTAATTTTTTCTCCGGTGAAAATCATTAATGTAGGATCATCATTTTATTGTCACAAGTGACTAAATAGTTACTTGAATAATCAAAGTTTGTTAAAGCTTAACCATACTTCAGCGTCAAAAGACGCTGTTCGTTGTTTTTTCTCACTTGCTCCTTGTCAAATTGTATCGCGCTGTCACTGTCAAACAAGAAAGGCGGTTATAAAACATAGAAACCGCGTTTCTTGTTTGACAGTGACAGCGCAATACAATTTGACAAGGAGCAAGTGATGTTGTTGTTGTTGTTTGGGAAAGCGCGCGGCGTCCGGGCGGCCATATGCGCTTGAAGCAGTTTTAACATTTGCACCGCACTCGCGAAGTTCGCGTTTAGCCCCTTGGCGGGGAGCCCCTGTTTTTTTGTTTTTTGTTTTTTTTGTTTTTTTTTTTTTTATTAAATTTCGTTTATAAGTTGCACTTTCTCAAGGAAGTCAAACACTTTTTTAATCGATCGCGCACTGGCTTGGCTTCCGAGGTCAGTATGGAGGGATATACCTCCCACTTCACTTCTTTCGTTGCGGTAAACAGCACAATCTTCCAACACATGCCGCACAGAGACGACAACACGCACATCTTCGTCCGAACAGATATCGCATATCGGGGGCTGAGCACCGACCATGCGATAGGAATGGGTGAGTCTGGAGTGGCCTACGCGTAATCTGGTGAGGATTGTTTGGAGTCTTCTGTTCAGGACGGGGTGAGGAAGTTTTTGGGGGTCGTCACAAATGCTTCTCAGTTTATTTTCCTCCGAAAGGTTGGCCCAAGCCGCTCCCCTCCGAGAAATCCACTTCTCTTTGCATCGTCTTTGGAGGTCTACGAGCGGCACTGAGATGTCCTCCACCGTCCGCTTGGAGGCCGCATCTCCCGCCAGCTCGTCCGCCTTTTCATTACCAGCGATCCCACAGTGCCCAGGAATCCAGACAATGCGAGTGTCGTGGGGATTGCTATAAACAAGCATCTTTATATTTGTAATTGTGGGGTGATGGTTGTCGCTACCACCGAGGGCCTGCACAACCGAAAGGCTGTCAGTGAGGATCGCCGTCCCGCCCTGATGTGGTGACGCCACAGATAATGCGTGGTGCACAGCCTTTGCTTCGGCAGAGAAAATGGACACAAGGCCGCTTGTAGACACTGAACAGGACAGCCCCGCGTCCCCGGAGAACACTCCAAATCCAGTGCCACTTTCCTGCTTTGAGCCGTCAGTATAGTAGCAGCTGTATCCTCCCAAGTGGGATAGCCTTTCCTGGAAAAGGATCCTGTATGTTTTGGAAGGAGTGATCTCTTTCCTAAGCTGTGCCAAGCTCACATCCAGACACTCAGGGTTAAACCTCCACGGGGGGAATGGGCAGACCTGGTTTAGCTGTCGTGAGAACTCCGGCAGCTCCAGTCGGGACAGAGCCTCCCTGGCCATGTCCACCACCGACACCAGGCGTCTCCTTCCGCCACGGCGGTCCCCCACGCCCCGGAACTCTCGATGTAATATATGTTTTGGCTCGTAACGGATTTTATTAGCCCACCTCACCAGTTGGAGACTCCTTCGCTCCTCGAGGGAGGGAACGTTTGCCTCTGCAAGTACACTGATTGTGGGAGAAGACTTGAAAGCACCCGTTGCTAGTCTAATTGCCGTGTTAAAGACTCCATTGATTGTGCTGAGAGTTGTTTTGGAGGCGGTTCCAAAGACCTGGGAGGCATAGTCACACTTACCTCCCAGCAACGCTTGGGCAATATGAAGAAGTTGCCTTCGATCACTGCCCCACTTCGTGCTGCTGAGGATTCTAATGATTCTAAGTCTTTTTAAGCAGCTGGATTTAAGCTCCTGCAGGTGCTTTCTGAAATTTAGCTTCTCATCAAAGAGGACTCCCAAGACTCTGAGGACAGTTGTAGGTTCAATGGGAGTTCCGTACAAGCTGTGCCTCGGTGGTTCGCAACCCTCCAGTCTGCAAAAATGTATAAATTTGGTTTTTTCGGCCGAGAATTTAAAGCCGAATTCTCTCGACCACGTTCCCAAAGTCTCCAACGCATTCTGGATAATGTTTTGAAGTTTTCCTCCCTTTTTACTTTTAGCGAAAATGATGAGGTCATCTGCGTAGAGAAGATGTTCGACAGAGATCATCGATAAGGAATGTGAAACCGAAGCTATGGCAATCAGGAACAAAGGAACGCTAAGCACACTTCCGGTAGGAACTCCATTTTGCTGACACTGTGATTCGGAGAAGGTGTTGCCTACTGCTACGGTAAAGGATCTGCTTGACAAAAAGTCCTCCAAATATTTGAGGATTCTTCCCCGGAGGCCCCACATCTTCAGCTGGTTAATAATATTGATTCTCCAAACTCTTTCGTAGGCCTTTTCCAAATCGAAGCTCACCCAAGTCACGTGCTCCCTCGCATTCAACGCTCTCACCGTGTAGTGCTGAAGAAGAGCCAAGTTGTCCGTTGTGGATCTTGCCTTCCGAAAGCCGGACTGGTTGTTGGGGATAAGTTCGTTAAATTCGAGCCACCACATCAATCTTTCAGCGACCATCTTCTCCATCACCTTGCCGAGACAACTGAGGAGGGAGATAGGCCTATAACTACTCGGCTGGAGGGGATCTTTACCTGGCTTTGGTATGGGCACCACCACCGCATTTTTCCATTGTACTGGAAAATGCCCTGCCGCATAGATTCGGTTATAAAGAGACAGCAATTCATTTCGTTCCGGGGGAGGTAATTTTTTCAACATAGAGTATGAGATTTGATCATTGCCAGTTGATTTTCCTTTTACTTTATTAAGGGCAGAATTCAATTCCCACGGGGTGAAATCATCATTAAGGTCATTTATTTCATAATCTTTTGGAACGATGTTTAGCTGATGCAGTTGATTTCGAACGTCGATCTCTGCTTCCGTTAGATTCAAGTCATCAGAATTTGCACTGAAAGTTTGGGCTAAGACATTTGCTATCTCCTTTTGATCGGTTGTATGGCCATTTAAGGTGAGTATCTCCGAAGGCCCTGCACCTTGAAAACGCCCACTCAGTTTCCTCATTTTTTCCCAAACTTCTTTTGCTGAGGTCGAGGCATCTATACGTTCCACATAAGCATGCCATGATTTTCTCTTGCCTTCAATGACTAAATTCTTAGCCTTCCTTCGCGCTATCTTAAATGCACTCAAGTTTTCTGACAGTGGATTTCTTCTGTAGAGACGAAAAAGCCTTTTACGTTCCCTAATTGCATCTCCTATCTCTCTTGTCCACCAAGGGACATACTTTTTTCGTATTTGCGTACTAGTTCTCGGTATGAAGGTTTCGGCCAACTTTGAGATTTCACCAGAGAATTTATCCACTTGGTCCGTGAGTGGAATAGGTTCAGATTGTGTTAATTTTCCGTGTATTGAACGTTGGAAAGACGCCCAATCGGCTTGCTCTTCCCTCCACCTTTTTCGTCTTGTAATATTGACCCTGGCTTCTAGGCTGGTGAGGATAACAGGGAAATGATCGCTGTTATAGATTTTCTTGGCAACTTCCCAGTTAAAGGATAGGTTTAGAGCTGGTGAACAGATTGAGAGGTCTATGGCTGAAAGAGAGCCATGTCCCGAACTGAAATGCGTGGGACTGCCATCATTCATAACTACCAAATCATTCTCAAAGACAAATCTCTCAATAACTCTGCCTCTTGTGCTGGTGGAGGTGGATCCCCAGGTCGTACTATGTGCGTTAAAATCCCCGAGAATGAGGAGCGGGGTGGGTAGCTGCGTAAAAAGGTTTAGCAAGTCTTCAGGATTTGTTCTTTCATTTGGGTTCAGGTACAAGGAGCATACAGTTAGGTTCTTCCCTTGAATTCTTGTTTGCACTGCCGTACATTCCAGTGGGGTTTGTAGGCGTACTTCCGAAGCTTGCTGGTGTGATTTTATTAAGACTGCTGTGCCGCCCTTCGCTGTGTTGGATGGATGATTATTGTGGAAAATTTGAAAGCCATTGAGAGTAGGGGGGGAGCGACTGGTGAGATGGGTCTCTTGCAGGGCAATGACGAAAGGGTCAAAATCCTTAACCAATAGATTGAGATCGACAAAATTGTTGAAAAAACCATTTATATTGTATTGAATAATCTTATTCATAAATTTTTATTTATAAAAGAAAGGACGGAAGAGCCATTGAGTTGGGCTAATCCGTCTCCATATTTGTAGTTGATTGATTAGGATCGATTTTTTTATTTGCATCTTTATTTACAGGCGACTGGAACCCCTCCTTGGAAGGTGTTCCTGTGTTTTCTGCAGCTAATAATTGTTTACAAGCTAATATTTCTTGCATGGCTTCTTCTTCCGGTGGAGTTTCTTTGGCGGGTTGTGAAATTGTAGCTTGAGAGTGCGTGTTGGGAATTTCCATTGGCGTCGGTGGATTACTTTTATCTTCCGAAGCATTAGAGTTTTTTCTTGACCTTGACTTGCGAATTACGAATCCCTCAAGAGTGTTGGAATTCGGCTTTTTGAACGTCTTCCTCTCTTTCTCAGCTCTTTGGATGGCTTGATCAAGAACTTCCTCCTCTGTCATTTCTGAATTAAGACGTTTCCGTTGCCGGCTTCTAGACAAATCTCTTGTTTTTTTGGCTTTATTGTGGACTGTTGTAGGGATTGGCGGTTTCTCATGAGCAGGAATTGGTGCCAATTGAGGCTTGTTTTTCCCCTTTTTTTCGTGGCTTTCTTGAAGAGTTGGGAAGTTGACATTTTCCTCCGAAAGAGGCAGGAAGAAGTTTGCGACTGGGATGAAACCATATGGATTTTTTCTGCTTGCGCGTGGGAAAATCATTTCCGCCTCGTTACGACACATGTTGTTTGCTGCCATCGCTGAGCGAATATTGTTCTGACGAATTCTTTCTGGGCAATTTTCTTCGGTAGATTTGTGTTTTCCTCTGCATAGGATACACTTGAGCTCGCTCTGGTAGCATTCCTCCTCGGTATGCTCACCCCAGCATTTTGGGCATTTCCCTTCCGTGGATTTACACTTGCTGACTCCGTGGCCAATTCTCCAACATCTCCGGCACTGAATCAACCTCATGATGAATGGTTCACATCGCATCCTAACGTAGTTTATGAAGAGATATTGAGGAATAGATTTCCCATGGAAAAATATTTTCATTCTCTTTGTAGGGTTTAAGCCACTTACCCCATCTTTCGTTTCTTGCCGTTTGATTCTCTCCACCTTGCATACCTTGAATTGTCTACCATCAATTCTCGACATGATGTCATCATTTGTGTATTCAATGTCCACATCAAAATGATTCCGCAGCTGGTCACAAAGTACAGTGGTATAAACAGTTTGAAGCCACTGGCTTTAAACTTCTCTTCCGAGACAATGCGATTTGCAGTGTCTGCATTTGTGCAGTGGATAACCACCGAATTTTTCCCAATTTTCACGACCTCACTTACTTCACCCTTCTTGCACACTTTGTCCAACAAGTCATTAAGAGCCAAAGGGCTAATGTTGTCTTTAGTTGCTAACACTCGGAAGCCATTGTATTCGACATCGCGCAAATAAGAGTTACTGTGGGGCTCCCCCTCTGCCTGAGGGGGTCCCGGGTTTTCCCCGGGGGGGTCACTCATACTTCACACCCTCGACGATACGGTGGGGTGGATTTTTCACTGAGAAGGCGAAAAAGAAGAAAAACTCACAGGGGCAGTGAGTACAGAGAGCAAAAAAAAAAAACGCTATCTAAAACTTGATATAAGCCGAGCACAATCAACGAGCAGCTGCTCTCGATGAAAGCCACACGAGAACTGAAGGAGCAAGTGAGAAAAAACAACGAACAGCGTCTTTTGACGCTGTTGCTTGGTTAGGCCTTTAGGCACAAAAATAAATTATGAAAAATTGTAGATAAGAAAGTAATTTGAGTTGGCAATTTCGCATTGGTTCTTCGCATTTTTAGCTGTGATTCTTTCTTCAAAGAAGCACAGCTTCTGTGTACACTCAAAAATGCAAAATCGTCAGATCGGGCTCAAACTCGGGATGAGCACGAATTAGGGTCCCTACATTCCAAAAAACGTATGCGCCAAAAATCTTTCCGTCCGGCCATCCGGAACCTTTCGCTAAATTACAAGAGAACGGTAATAGATAGAGACTTGCGGTCAACGACAAAGTTCATATATCGGATGGAAGACATCCGATTATGAAGTCAAATCCAACCCCCCACCCCCCCGTCCGCCATTATGGAACTCCCCTAAATTTTGTTTTAGCAATATCTCAGCCCCTGTAATAGCTAAGAATCTGAAATTTTGATATGTTGTAGGGGCCATCAAGACCTTTCCAACGATACCTCATTTTCGAGAATCGGTCAAGCCGTTTAGCCAATATGGCCGCCACAATTTTTCATCGAAAATCGGCCATAACTCGAGAACGGCTTGACCGATTTTGGTCAACTCGGGCTCAAATGAAAGATATTAATGAGCCCTACAACTGCTCGGAACATCGCAAGTTCAAAAAATGACCGCAAGTGGCGCTAAAATCGAAAACAAAATTTTCGATGAGTTTTCGATGAATATCTTGAGCACCGCTTTATAGATTTGCTTCATATTTTGATATGTTATAGCTGGCTATAATATCTTTCATCATGCCAAAAATGAAGAAAATCTATGTAGCCGTTCCGGAGATATCGCGTTTTAAAATTAACATGTCATATCTTGAATTGCATAAGACCAACGCCCCGCGAAGCGGGGCGTTTTATACATATATACACATATAAAAGTAAAAGTAAAGTTATATATATATATCCTTTCTAGGGAAGGCATTGGCTGTGATTCGTGGCGCGAGTCATCCTTCCCCAGAGTTTGCACCATCAAACTTATATCAAATATCACACTTAGACTGACCTCTGAAGGAAGAATCACAGCCCGTAAGTGAAACTTACCAGTACATTCCCTTTTCTGATTAATCCATACTCTGCAGCTATCTATTAGACTTTGCATTTACATATATTTAACTTGGCCTCTGAAGGAAGAATCACAGCCCGTAAGTGAAACTTACCATGTACATTCCCTTTTCTCCTTAATCTGTACCATGTAGTTATATATATATATATTTATATTTTACCGTTATATTTTACTTTGCATTTACATTTATATTTATATCTGTACGTTAATTCGTGATAGCACTGTACCTGTTGGGCGATACGGGAATAGTCAATCGGTGTGCCCTCTGAAGCCGGTGGAGGAGTCACGGCAACCGTACCTGTTGGGCGATACGGGAATAGTCAATCGGTGTGCCCTCTGAAGTCGGTGGAGGAGTCACGGCAACCGTACCTGTTGGGCGATACGGGAATAGTCAATCGGTGTGCCCTCTGAAGTCGGTGGAGGAGTCACGGCAACCGTACCTGTTGGGCGATACGGGAATAGTCAATCGGTGTGCCCTCTGAAGTCGGTGGAGGAGTCACGGCAACCGTACCTGTTGGGCGATACGGGAATAGTCAATCGGTGTGCCCTCTGAAGTCGGTGGAGGAGTCACGGCAACCGTACCTGTTGGGCGATACGGGAATAGTCAATCGGTGTGCCCTCTGAAGCCGGTGGAGGAGTCACGGCAACCGTACCTGTTGGGCGATACGGGAATAGTCAATCGGTGTGCCCTCTGAAGCCGGTGGAGGAGTCACGGCAACCGTACCTGTTGGGCGATACGGGAATAGTCAATCGGTGTGCCCTCTGAAGTCGGTGGAGGAGTCACGGCAACCGTACCTGTTGGGCGATACGGGAATAGTCAATCGGTGTGCCCTCTGAAGTCGGTGGAGGAGTCACGGCAACCGTACCTGTTGGGCGATACGGGAATAGTCAATCGGTGTGCCCTCTGAAGTCGGTGGAGGAGTCACGGCAACCGTACCTGTTGGGCGATACGGGAATAGTCAATCGGTGTGCCCTCTGAAGTCGGTGGAGGAGTCACGGCAACCGTACCTGTTGGGCGATACGGGAATAGTCAATCGGTAAGAGATTTAAGCCCTCCGGCTCGAAGCGAGCAAAAAATTGTTGCAGGAGGCCGGAGCGCCTTTCCACGTGTTTCTCCGGAGGATTGTCGTGCAAGCACAATAAACACACAGACTTTCTCAATTCAAATTTACTTTCACCCTTAAATTGTACAGGCCACAGGTGGGCAGATAAATTCAATATAAAAACTATGGAAAATGTGGGTGAAAATATAAAATTAGACAAAATTAATCAGCACTAAAGACGAAGCACCCAACCGCGTGGAGCCATTTTACAAGAGAGAGAATGATTTTTGACAGGCGGGCGGAAGTGAGAGAATGTCACTCAAAGTTGACATCATCATCACTTTGACAAGTTTCCTGCTGAGCCGCAGGTGGCGCTTATCTCACTGCGATGGTTCACGCGATGCGTGAACAATATCTATATAATAAAGAAAGGCCTGTTTGTTGGTAATCGTCGTTCCGACTTTTCTATACAAATCCACACCGTTTGTCCGATCGCGATGAAATTTGGTACAGAGGCTCCTTATAACAGGCCGTTTCAGATGGCCGTATCCATTTTCCCCTCATAGCCCCCCTTCAGGTAGCCCCCATAGAGATTTCATTCAGTTTTTGCAAATTTTTGAATTTGGCGCCTAAAGTGTTGTATGAAAATGATTTCTTCTCTTTGCAATTTTTCTTCTTTTTCGTTCGATGAGAGCTTCCCATCTTCTTCTATATAATATCTATATAATAAAGAAAGGCCTGTTTGTTGGTAATCGTCGTTCCGACTTTTCTATACAAATCCACACCGTTTGTCCGATCGCGATGAAATTTGGTACAGAGGCTCCTTATAACAGGCCGTTTCAGATAGCCGTATCCATTTTTCCCTCAAAGCCCCCCTTCAGGTAGCCCCCATAGAGATTTCATGCAGTTTTTGCAAATTTTTGAATTTGGCGCCTAAAGTGTTGTATGAAAATGATTTCTTCTCTTTGGAAATTTTTTCTTTTGGGATCGATAAGTGGCCCAAATCTGCCTTTAAACCATCACATTTTATTTTCTCTCTAAAATTTGCGCGAAGAGCAACAAATCCCCGCGAAGCGGGGCGAGGTAAATTGGAGCGAAGCGACAATTTACCTCGTACCTTATATATAAGGCGCCCCGCTTCGCGGGGCGCCAAATAGTTTGCATACTAATTAAACATGCAACTATATATATTTATATTTTACTGTTATATTTTACTCTGCATTTATATTCATATACCTTATATATAAGGCGCCCCGCTTCGCGGGGCGCCTAAGAATTTGCGTATTAATTAAATAAAAAATTAAAACCCCTATATCTCCTGAACGGCTCCATAGATTTTCTTAAATAACCTGTTGTTGGAAAAGTCTTGACCTCAGCTATAACATACTGAAATTTTAACGAAATGCATAGTAGGGGAGGGCGGGGTTAAAAAAGTCACTTAAGGGTTTAGAAAAAGCTCAAAATATCATATTTTCCAAAAAGATAAAACGAAATGTTTAGCTCATTTTTTTAGGAAATTTACTGTCTTACAACTCTTTCTCAGATCATTTTGTTCTATCTAGCTAGGAAATATGATATTTTAAGCTTTTTCCAAACCCTTAAGTGACTTTATTAGCCCCGCTCTCCCCTACAGTTTTTGAGATATTTAGACTTAAAAATTTTGGATATGCAAAATATTGACTTTAGCGCCTCTTGCGGTCATTTCTCGAAATTGCAATGTTCTAGACATTTGTAGGGCTTCACGAAACCTTTCATTTGCGCTTGAGTTGATTAAAATCGGACTTGTAGTACCCGAGATATGACATGCTAACTTTGGAAGGCTATATCTCGAGAACGGCGACATAGATTTTCTTCATTTTTGGCATGGAGCTAGATAATATAGTCAGCTATAACATATTAAAATTTGAAGAAAATGCATAGTGCAGTTTCCGAGATATTCATCGAAAAGTAATCGAAAATTTTGTTTTTGGTTTTTGGCCCCCTAGCGGCCACTTTCGAAACTTCGGATGTTCTAGAGAGTTGTAGGGTTTGTTGAGATCTTTCATTTGACCCCGGGTTGATCAAAATCGGTCAAGCCGTTTTCGAGTTATGGTCAATTTTCGATGAAAAATTGTGGCGGCCATATTGACTAAACGGCTTGACCGATTTTCGAAAATGAGGTATCGTTGGAAAGATCTTGATGGCCCCTACAACATATCAAAATTTCAGACCTCTAGCTATAATAGCGGCTGAGATATAGCGAAAACAAAATTTAGGGGTGTTCCAAAATGGCGGACGGAGGGGTGGGGGGGTGGATTTGACCTCATAATCGGATGTCTTCCGGTCGATATTTAAACTTTGCCGTTTACCGCAAGTCTCTATCTATTACCGTTCTCTTGTAATTTAGCAAAAGGTTCCGGACGGCCGGACGGACGGCCGGAAAAATTTTTTTTTGACATACGTTTTTTGGAATGTGGGGACCCTAATTCATGCTCATACCAAGTTTGAGCCCGATCGGACAACATTGCATTTTAGGTGGTACACAGAAGCTGTGCTATTCTTTTCTTCGAAAGAATCACAGCTAAAATTAAATATAGCATGGATGGAACAGTATAAAGCGAAAGAACGGTAAGTAAAACTTAAGGGCTGTGATTCTTTCTTTTTCAGTGAAATCACAGCCGAATCACAGCCAACGCCCGCCACGATTAAGGCTTTCTTTAAAATTTCTGTGCATTGGCTGTGATTCGGCTCGCGAGTAAGTCTCTCCTCAAAATTTGCCCATCCTCAATTTTCAGTCAATTTCACATTTCACTGACAAAGAAAGAATCACAGCCCGTAAGTTTTACTTACCGTTCTTTCGCTTTATACTTTTATCTCAAAGTTTAGGGAAAAAGTAAATTTATGGAAGAATGTCCTGAAGAATTCAGCAATCATTGAGGGATATTTAGTTGGAATTTAGCACCCTCCAAGAAAAACGCAAAAATGCAAAATTATGGTAAATAAATACAAAAAAATACTTTTTTACAGCAAAATAAAGTGCTGTGATTTTCTCAAAGGAATGTTTCTTATCCTATTTCATTTTTTTCTTATTTTCAACAAAAACGTTTCTAAGGGCAGGAATTCTTATCGTGAAGGTGGAAAATTCATGCAAGAGGGGTTGGCATTTTCTTCTATTCTTTTATCAAAGTGCCACGAGAGATGAGATTTATGCGTGACTTTTTGGGAATATTTAGGAAATTTGCACTTGAGAGACCTCCCAATACATAAATCGTGAAGGAATGCCATAAATTATTTTATAATATATTTCAGTTATTCTTTTTCTATCTAAGTCTGGAAAAATACATATAGGTAATATTGATGGATGTATTTTAAAGTTTAAACACTAATACATCATGAATTACTAACTTTTGAGAAGTTTCATCTCGGATTATTGGCGAAACTAGGATTTTTCTCCATCAGATTTCAGTATGAATGTTTTCCAAAAAAAATTTATTTTTTGGTCACCTCCTCAAGGCACGTGAAGGAAAACAAGCTTACAAAAGAGCAAAGAAACATAATGTCAAATCGATAGAAATTTCCATACAAATGTATCAATTTGTGGTGACAGAAACATTGAAATTTTATTAGCATACAAATTTTTTCAATGTATGCGGTAAATATTCAAAAAAAAAATATATTTTATTCATTCATTCTGGATATACGGAACAGGATATGAAAACGACATAAGAAGTCAAAAATCAATCAGGTCCTGGGCCATAAAACGAGTCACCCTACCATTCAGTGAATCCCATAACCCAGGGGCCATTTCCACAAGGAATTCTATATGTATAAAGGAGAAAATATTACATTTGCCTGATTCGTCGGAGCATAGTGAAGAAGAAAAAATGAAAATACCCGAGAAATGTTTACTCGTCTCCAACTGAATGGAATATTTTCCATCATCATCATCAGGGGTCATGAATATAAATTTTGATTACTTTATTTTCCAAAAGTTTGACTTACACTCTTCACGATGTTATTTATATATGCGAATTTATTGGTCTTTTCCTTTCCAATGCACCCCACCCTCATCGTCCAGCTTACTGCGAATTTCTAGTTAAGGGGCAAATCATTTATGAAATAAAATTACACAGTCATACTTATAAATCCTTGTATGGTATGTATGTATATGTATAATTATCATTAAGTACATTCATAAAAGAATTTTTAAAAGATATTATACTACAATATAGTATATGTAATAAAAGTATAGTAGGTACATAGTATAGTGGTAAAAGTATGAAATTGTATGCAAAAGCATAAGTCTATTAATAATATTGTACTACATCTTTACATTAACTTTGAATTAAATTAGGTTCTTGATTTATCGAATATAATACCCCTTTTACAACTCACACCCTAAGAAAGTATTAAGTAGTGAGCAATCAATATTGAAAATATCTTCAAAGAGTCCTTAGAAACATTGGAGCCATTCCATCGTTTTATTAAAATAGTCCCCAAAAATACTGCTAAGTAAGTATTCAAAGCTATAGAAAGTTTCTTAAAGAAAGAATATTCTAGCTGAGTGCTCAAATTTGCTTCGTTGAAGCGCTAACAAATGTGACTAAAATATTTAATTAAAATCAAGACAATGGATACTTTTTCGTCAGCCAAAACCTCTTTTTCCCCAGGGTCACCCTCGCGACTGCTTCAAAAAATGCTTAAAAGTTTATTATTTGCTACGGTGCGTCGTTTTCTAAAATCAAATTAATGACTGAAATTAATTACCAAGTCTCACGACACATTCTGTCACTTTTTTGCGCGCACAGAACCAATTCTAAGCGTCAGCTCAAAGAGACGGAGGATTGACTAATGAAAAATCCATTCCCTTTCAATTTTAACACACAACTTCTTATTATGTTGGCCTTTTTGTGACCACCACTCGAGAAGGGAAAGCTTTCATTACTTTTTTTCTCTGCAAATTTATTTATTAAGAAAAGCCACACTCTAATTTCCATGCTCCTATATATTATATAGTATGTACATCTCTTGTACGCGTGGATTATTCTGTAGACAAGACCCTCAGAAGAGTCACCAAACAGTTGCTACAAATTAATGGGGAAAAAAGTTAATTAATTGATTAGCCAAATGACTTGAAATCTCAACAAGGGAATTGAATTTTATATGCATTGTTCTTGTGAGGCTTGTGAATACTAAGAAAACATTCTATGAATGAAAAAAAAATTTATGCCCTTTGCCAACTAGTGCTTAGGGCAGAAAACATTCTATATTTCCTTATTGAGCGTGGTATGAGAATGCATTAAAAATTTCCAATAATATTTAGGTATAATTAGAATAGGTAATTAAGGTCTGTTTTTCACAAATGGCAGGAAAAACAAACCACACAAAATAAATTACCTACGCTGTGAATGTTTTGAATTTTTGCATTTCCAAAATCACCTTTAAAAGGAAAAAAAACATTTTGCAAGGTGGAAAAACCAGATCTTCTGAAGTTGAAAAAACTATTTATTTACAGCACAACTCACAATATACCTTGTTGTATTTTTAAACTGAAACTAAATTACTCCAAAGATACGCTGCTTTAAAACATATTATGTATGTATCATAAACATACCGTGAGGCGGCCTACATGGAAATGAGTAGGGGAGGGCGGGGCTATTTGTGTCAATTTGGATAAATCCCTATCTGCAGGACTCCCACGGGGCAAGAAATTTTCCTCGATAGATCATTCTCATAGGAAATTTCCTTGCCTACAACTTTGTCTCAGACCGCTTTTCTCTATCTCCACGGGAAATATGAGTTTTCGAGCTTTTCCTGAACCCTTCCGCTTCTGACTTTTTTAAGAATCCGTCGACGAATATTGTCACCGGCGGGGGTAATTAAGTCGGTGGAATTTTCCGACATTTCCAAAGATTTTCCACCTGAGAGATTAGTTGTAGCTACTAACCAAACTCCTCACCTGTTCATCCGCGGCAAGGAATTTCACTTTTCTATCCACTAAAACATAAAATTATGGAATTTTCTCAACCCCTACATTTTGCAACAAAAAGGTTAGAAAACAAGTCAATATTTTGACGTTCCATATGATTTACATTGGTGATAAAATTAGCCCCATTCGACATGTGTTGATTCCAAGAAATGTGCAGAAAAATCATTAAAAGTTAGTGCAAAATACACTTTAGCAACGTTTTCTGCATTGAGCTAGCTCGTGGAAAAGACGGTGAGATTGGAAAATCGCTAAAAGAAAAGTGTCGGAAAATGATTTTTTCTCAACACGCAAAACGTATTTTTGGAGGCCTCAAAATTTGTTTATTTTTTTATTCCTAAACTATTCATCGGATAATCTCCAAACTACAGTCAACTATTGAGGGTAGGTAGGACTTCTTATCATAATTTTTTCAGGTGTTTCCGATTAATAACTTGGGAGAAATCGCCATTTGAAAATTCCAGACTGTCACAAATAGTCCCGCTCTCCCCTATACATAAAGAAATCATTGAAATCTTTAAATTTTGTTCTGAAATTTCAACGATTTCAAGGATTTCTTAGTCGCAGAATACGAACCATTTTTGCATTAGTATCAAAATCTATGTGTGTGTCTAGAACATACCACCTTTTGTATACTGAAGTACGCTTGAAAAAAAGGAAACGCTGCGAAGGTAATTAATGAAATGTTTCAGAAAGTGATTGAATTTAAGTTGAAAACCATCTCAGAATAAATGCTGTGTCATTTATTTCAATTACGAGAAACATTCGCTGATGTCACCATCAGTAATTAGATTTTAGTCCTACATAGCTCTTCAGCTATACTAGTCAAATTAACACTTTCTTTACCATAGAGAATAAAAAACATTCACCCATCAAATTCCATTGAGGGTGGCTAGCAGGCCTTTACATTGAGTGGATTTATCTAGTTTTTGAGTGCACAAAGTAATTAAATGGAAAATTGTATCTACCTTTTCTGGGTTTCGGTTTGAGGGTGCGTGCTAAAGCAGTTAAGCAACGAGATATTCACATAGACTTTGGGAATTTGTGGGTGGATAAATTTATGAGCTGTATTCAGGATGGCAAATGGGCTTTGAAAACGTGCTCTGTAAGTATACAACCCGATCAACTTGACAAGTAGTTTACGCAGAAAATGAGCTCATCAGAATGTTGTAGAGTCTTTTGTTTTTTTTTTATAGCGGCTGGATTGCAGCATCATCGATGGAGACCCTGCCCTTGTACTTTCATCAATGGCACCCAAGGGTACCCTATAAGCGACAGAGTGGAACGAAATATTCTGCGAAAATGTGTACTTTGTGTGATTTTCGGGTGATAAGGGGCAACGAAGCAAGAGAGATTTTATCCAAGAGTATGGGGAATTTTGGGGTACTGTGAGACACAAAATCACATTATCGATTCCCACTTTTATTTATTGTCGATTGTTTAGGGATTCCAACTTCTGCTCCTGAGAAGATCTCTTCTTTGCTCCCTGAAGATGTTTGTCGCAAAAAGACAGAAATTATCTGCATATAAAGTGGAAATACACTCGAGGGGAAAACTCTTGATTCTCTCTCACTCTGACCACTCTTCTTTGAAGATTTATGTTTTCAGTTATTTTTATCGTGCTACATGCTCCGACATTGAGTATAAAGAAGAAGTATTTTTTCATACTTATTTACCGTAATTAAGGTGTTTGATTTTATAGTGAGAAAAATGTGGGTGTCACGTATTTTATAAAAAACTATCATTATAAAATAATTTCATGGCCACACCAAAGTGCCCAATCTTGTAACTTATAAAATCAGAGATACTTATGACACAACGAAATTCAGTATTTTTTTGAGGCCAAAAAAAGTCAAAATATTATCTTACAATTGGTCAAGCCGTTTTCCTAAACAACTCATTCGTATGTACAACAATGTAGTATGTAGGTACGACCATTATACAGAGATGATGATTAGTAAGTATAGTAGACAAATAAATGCAACCTTTATAAATTGATTTTATCGAATGCTTCAACCCTTTTGAAAATTAGACCATTTCGCTTCGAGCAATTAATAATATCCTTTCCTCAGATTATAATATGTTTATCTATTCCCATGGAATTGCTTAATAATAGCGTCTTACATAAGCATTGAGACATAGCCCCAACTTCCCTTTCTCAGATTTGAACACGTCGTCTTTGACTTTTGGCATGGTTATGGAAAAGGAGCAAGAACTATGTGAGAGTGTCTAACTATTATATATTATTTGCTCAGACAAGGGGTTACCATGCTAAGAACATACCCCAAACCCATGAGTATGTTGGCTAATAAAACTTCCCTTTATAGACGTTTCATACATATTTGAGAGCACCGTGTGCGGGTCGATTGCTGGGTGGATTCACCCAACAATGCTCCTTTCTTGTACATAAGAGAGTTAGAGGTGGTTCTAAAAGGAAGGCGAGAGCAGACAAAATAATACTGTATTCACAGAAGCACAACCCATCGATTACAATACAGCCGAATTATCCAACAGTAAGTCACTGGTTCATTCATACGTTTCTTATGCCGAAAAACTCAACAAAAATCAAAAAGAGAGTAACCTCACTTAGTCATTACCACAGTGCTCTTTGAGCGAAACATAATCAAAAAACACAAATGGTGTGATTTTTTCGCGAAAAGCAACAATAAAGACAGAGAAAATCGAGAGGATAAAAAATGTTTAACAAGCTTTTTATGAAAAATCTTGTTTATGAAGTTTTAGAAAGCAAATAAGAAATAACTCCAAGTAATCGTATTAGAGCATCAAAAGTGTACGCTAAAAAAATCATCTCGGACAAAGAATACATTTTTTTCTTCCTGCCTTCACCGCTCACACTGAGCTGATTATGTTCTTATTTATAAATGTACCGGAGGTGAACGAACACCACCCACACCCCTAGGCCACCATCCATATGGAATGAGCTCAAATCTCCCTCTCTCTAAAAAAAAACATATTATTTTCAGAATTAAGCATGTTCCACAAGGGGGACTCTAGTCACTGACTTTATCATTTTCTCCGCGTCACCGAATGAGACCACCTTAGTCCCTTCTTCGCACAATTTGCCCATTAAATTCATAATGCAGTGAATGTGCCTGAATAGGGCACCACGTTCCTTTAAAGATACACATTTTGCTTCAATAGGGTGTCTTTAGGAAATACGCCATGGGAGATTCAATATCTCGTGGAAATTGGGAAGCGCACACAATTTTATTTAACTGAAATAGAATTGTCTCGCTTTAGGAAGTTTATAAGTTAAAATATCTATAAATGCCTTCTTTCTTTTATTTAACTATTTATATATTCCTATCGATTTTAGGTAGATTTAAATCAGAAAATTTATGAATTACGAAGTAAAAGAATTAGGAATATATTTGTTACTACTTTATTAAAATTATACTTTTAGAAAGATAGAAGTACATAAATCAAATCATAATAAAAGAAATAAAATTACTCACTATTAATGTCAATGGCGTCCCTAATATATTTTTTTAATTATAAAACCAAGAATTCCTTCATTATCCTTTGCACATGTTGAGGGACCAGAGGGAAGAGAAAATTTGCTACTTCAATTACTTTTCCGTCTACAAAAGCTCCACCAACCAGTAAATTCCCTTCAATCTTCACCTTTATGAGTCCACGGGGAAACGTTTCATCCAACGTCGGTCACATAGACTTAATTCACTTCCCTAAATATTTCCAAGAGGTACTAATAGGGTGGTTAAGAGACTCTGGGAATTCCCATAAAAAATTTACACGATTCAAAATTGGCTCTTTTGTGAGCAACGTCTGAGAGGAATTCTATTTTTTGCAGACGCACCCTTGAGGACAAACACATGTGACATACATTATATAATCCATATAATTAAAGTATGTGATGTCAATACTTGGTACCAAAAGAAAATATCTTTGTATTAGATGTAAAAGTTGGGCATAACATGAATTCATAGGGAGCCTAGTGAGATGAAAATGCCGAATTTTGCATAACTAATCAGGGAGGAACTTATCTAGATATACTTTATGAATATATAACATGCCGTGCTCAAGCCGTGACAACCCCCAGAAGCCAACTCATGACAATCACATGCGGCAAAATTCTCATTTTGGATTATAATATTCACAAATACTTTAACATGAAAATCAAGGGATGCAGGGTGGTACTGTAGAAGACACCGTGGTATTTTGGGTTGAAGAAAATAAAACTGTACCATATGTACCACAGTTAAAATGCAAATAAGAATGGGACTCATGGCAATTTCTCAAATGTACATAAGGGATACAAAAAGGCCCTAGGATAAATTTTTAGTCAGAAGTAGAATATCGGTGGAGCGGGTGGAGTATTCCTTGGCTTACACTTATTTTTAATGATATTGCTCTCTTCAGTGCACATTTTTTTATTAATGCTTTTTAAACCTTTTGTCAGATGTTCAATTATAAAATTATATACATATAATGAATGCTTAGGATACGGTGTAGTAGTTTAATATTCACTAGAGACAACTCTGTCGTTAATTACTTCTAAATTTAACATTTCACCAAGTCTAATTGATTTAAACTGACATTTCAGTCAAAAAGAGGTACATAAATTGGGCATATCCACTCAAACCTTGAATACACATTATATCAAAATCTACAAATTGCCTCTTGAAATTGAGGGCAAAGTAATTAAAAATTTACCATATTATGTAGCGTACGCGGGAAATATGGAATTTGACTTAAACTACCCTATCTTGGTAGGATGGTGAGGCAAGAAATCCTATTACGCAACATTAAACATAGGTAAGTGTTATCAAAACCATAATTCGCATAATCAATTACGCAATACGCACTTCCAACTTTAGCACCATCTCCTTATTTTCAATCCGCACTGATGTAAACGGTAAACTCATAGTGATGGAAAGGGGGTGTTAAATCGGTATGGAATCCGCAATTTGCGTGTGAAATTGATCGACTAGAATTGAGAGGTGCGTGCAGCTGAAGAGATTGGATAGACAGATATTCGTGGTCTTCATATATATCGAGTGGCATCCATCTGCACCCTATCGAAAGCCAATCCATCCACTTTCACGCATCATGCTAATAGCGGGACGATTCTAAGTCCTGGGGCTGCTATATGTATAGTGTACAGTACATAAACTCGAGTGGGTGATATGGGCTTCATTAATCAAACGTCACTTTCATGCACATTCCCACGTGCCCTCAGTCAATCTCACACTACAAATATAGAAAGAGCGAAAAAAATTTGCCGCAAGTGGGTGATTGCGAGGCATTTATCACATCGGCCACTTCCGCCACTTCATTGAAGCGCTCCATGCAAAAAGTGTTTGGTCAGTTTGTCACAATTAATCACCCAACCACAAATATTAACACGGCAAATTCACACCCATAGGAAAATATACATAAATCAAATTGTAAAGTGACCATGTGAGAACCAACAGGGTCATCAAGAGGAAAGCCAATGAATTTAGGAGAGGAAAAGGAAGGTAGTATTTCTCTTGCCAAACAGGTAAACCACCAACTGACAACGAGTTAGCTACAATCGGTTTAAGTGGTCATGTTGTCTATCAAATCTCTAGCACAAACAGACCATAAACAATTACTACATCTTTTATAGAGGGTATGTCATACCTACTCATTGGAGTCTTTATACACTTTATTCTGACAAATTTTTCAATGAAAATCTGACCGCATTTTCCTCATGTTTTCTCATATGTCCATTATCTACTATACAGTCCTAATAGAGACGATGGCTTGGATATTTCAAGATTGAGACCGTAGTGATCTTGACTTCGATTAAATTCGGATATTTCAGTCTAAAGAATGTATATAAATTGGTCTGTAATGGCAAGAACATACGATTGACCAAAAACGTCATTACGTTTTTAGTCAATCGTGTGTTCTTACCATAAATATCTCACAGTAAGTTTCGGGCTTAGCAGTAGACTGAAAAATCTAATTCTTATTGTAGCTCGACGAGCCCGATGATTGTGAACTAATACTCCTGTGTCAAATGATAAGAATATGGTTCATAATCTTCGGGAGCGTCTAGCTGCAAAAGCTATTTCTTATCTTTCTAAAACTGTTCAATTTTTGTACATATGTATATATGTATGCACATATATTTTCATTTACATATGTATTGTATAAACAATGTATATAGCTTGTAAATAACATAAGGTACGATTTCTTATCAGAGGAAACCCTGTTTTGATGTTCTATGCGAAAGCAATGACCTACTTCCCGCCACACTAAAAAATCTACCAACATGGTCCTAAAGCAAATTCAATACAAAAGGTAAGTAGGTTTGGGTATAGCTTGAACGTGTCCGCTACAGAATCCCAATCCTAATTAAGACGAGGGATCAGACGTGGGGATAATTAAATGATGGCCAGAGGAAGGGTGCTTTATTGATAATTCAGCCTTCGTCTGGGTCCCAATGAAATGACTCTCCCTTTTCTGCTGCAGTCTTGTGTTCATATACAAAGTCCCACACTCCCAGCAAACAACGCCCCATGCTCCAAATTCATTTCCACGTGACTGAGACGATGGAAAAGGGTCGAGTCCCTATTTTGCGATAAGTTTCTTTTTTGGGTCGAACTTGAGCTGAAGAACGCTTTATGTATACCAAACATGTGATTATTATGATATATCTCTCATACTACTCATCTATTTAGGATATGGTCTTTTTCCACTCTGTTTGCACGATGGGATTATTGAGAACAAAAATTGGCAAATTTTCACAATCTAAAGGCATTTCGGATATTTTACGTAAAATTGTGGGTTCATTACTCGTTGTAAGTCTAAAATTAAAATGGGTACAATATTTAGTTGTAATTTTTTTTTTTCATAAAAAAAGTGTTCACTTAAAAAATGCAAAGTTGTCTGATTGGGCTTAAATTTTTCTGTGCGAATAAAATTCAATAATAATAGTCAGTAATAAGCCCTATGTGATATAATAGTACATACATTAAAATCTTTGCGTATTTGATGTTGTTTCATATTAGTATGAAGAAATATAAGATTTATATTCTCGGGGATTTCTAGCTCTTCGTCCAAAGATGAATAATTTAAATGGAAACTTTCTTTAGGATATACAATAACTTTAAAAATATACATATATATATTTTAAGAATGAAAAAGATTAACGATTAGGGAAAACATCTTTTAGATGGAATCCATAATCAAATGACATTTTCTTGTTACATAAATAGGTTTTTTTTTATTTTATGAAATTAAAAGAATTTGACCTCTTTAGAACATTAACGTCGAGTACAGAAAAAATTTATTTGATAATTGTTTTGAGTGAACTGTTTAACATATGTACATGAAAATGAATATTATGATTAAAATTAGTTGATGGTTATACATCGCATAACCATTGATAGATTGTATCGTATATATATGGATTGGAACTCAAAGTGCCCGGAGCTCTTGCCCAGACTTTTAATTACCCAACTCTCCACGCGATGGACGTTTTGTTGTATGCTGTTAGGATTATAAATAGATCGACTTCCCCTGTTCACTTACGATGATGAGAGAAGCTTGAGTGTGCTTGATGGATGGAATATGTATAGGAAAGTTTTGTAGATCTGAGGTGAATTCAAATTTTAAGATAATCCTTCTCCCCATCGAAGAAGCAGAAAATTGTGCACCAATATTAATTAAGAGATTGTTGTGTATAAGCAAAAAAAAGCATCATACAAATTTCAGTAGAAAATCAATGGTTATAGAAAGGGTACAGGAAACGTTTTATAATACATATAGGTATGTACATATATGTATGTACGTACATGTATAGATGACACTAGTTGTATGGTTTTCAAACTATTGTTTTCCCATTAAAAACACATCAAGGGGCTAAAGGATGTCTTGGCTTCAAATAGAAAGCAAAAAATCTACACGGGGTGACATTTTGAGTGAGAATGCCTAATCTATCCCATCCGCAAGTGATTTAGAAAATTCAGCATTGAATTGGAAGACACCCTTAATAATTAAATAATTCACGCATTAAAATGGGAGAGATAAGAGGATTTCCTATGCGAGAATGAAAATCAGTAGATTTAGGTAATGTCTCTTGAATTTCTTGGGCTTAACCCTTGACTAATGTACTTCACTTTGCATATCTCGTTTCGGAAAGAGGAAACCATATAGGAGGATGGGTTGTCGTAGACGAGGGGTACTGTTCACAAATTCACCTCGTAACCCCACCTACCTATGGCTGCCACTAAATTTCTCTTGAGACCCTCCTCGTGAAATATTATCACGAGGATGCTCAATGTTCTCGCCTGTCGCGGCGCCTTGTGCCACCCCCTGTGTATCTCCGTTTTGGCTGAAATTTCGAGAATTGCTATTTCCGGTACAAAAGCCGGATAAACCGAAATTCATTAACACTGGTTCACCAAGTCGACCGCAAGAGAAGTTGCTCATAGAAGATTTATTCCGACAAACACTGATACTGAGGTGTGTGCTCGAGGTTAAATGAGCATACCCCTCACTCTGGCATACACCTCGTTGTTTCTAGCAAGATGATGCAGGACAGATATAAATAATTAAAATTAAGACCAACAGTGGCTATATAGAATCCTGCAAGGTGAGTAATTAGACTGCCTTCATCTCACTAAAAAGTACCCATAAGAAATGCTAATTTGAGAATTTCTTTTTTTTTCTAGAAGAATGTAGGTATGTATTGTAATGTATTTAATATACTTTACACATATAATCGAGTTGCATAAAATATAGTATATGTATCAAATCAGTATTACAATATATTAAAAATAGTTAGGTAATATATATAATTCATATCCCGTGAAGCTGATTAAAAATTATACTATAGCCGGTGCACTTTCACAGAAATTTACAATTCGTGAAGAAGGGATGAGAAAGAAAAGAATGTCTCTTGGCATAAAAAAGTTTTGAAAGAAGATCATTCTCAATAGGTTCAATCTGATTTCTCTAATTTAAGAGTGACGAAATTAGTTCTATTATTAATTTACACATATCATTTGCGATTAGAGGGCGATTCGAATCGACATATATACATATACATAATGTCATCATAGGTCGCGCGCGATATATGTAATGTAGGTACTTAAAATTGACTTTTCACATATCATAAGTATTATAAACTTATCTTTTTATGTTGTGTGACAGCCGTATTATGTTAATGGAAATGCGTAATTGCGAATGAAATATTCTGTTTTATATTATGCATTCTGTGGTGAATAATAATTCATTCAATATTTCGGTATGTGACAGGATATAAGAAGTCAAGCGAATACACCACATTTTGAACATAATACTCATGATTAATTCAAGCAGTTTCACTGGTACCCCTTTGAAATATTTTCTTACCATATATTTTCTCATTAGATACCACATTCGCGTGAATCTTTGGAAGGCAAAATATTAAAGGAGTCGTCTTAATGGGGAATTTCATTAAAGTAATTGCATTCTGGATCTTCTTCTCTGGCCTTATTTTAGGGTTCCATGACTGCGAATTATGGAAATCAATGCTACCTTATTTAGGTCTTTTCTTCGTAACCCATCCCCAATCTTCAGCATCTCTTGACATTTTCTTAGAAATTGAAGAGTACTGTATAATATACTGAATATACTGTAGAGAAAAGGGTGAGCTGGCAGAGAAGATGTTGTAGGGGCAGGTGAAAATGGTTGGAGAAATCAATTTCAATCATATGAATGTGAAGAAATCATATAGAAGGAAACTTTTCCTTGCTCTAATTGAATATTTCAATAAGCAGCAAAAGAGTCAGTGGATGCGGTTAATAAATTGAAATTTCTCAATGTGCGGAAATGAAAAGTTGTCAGATTTGAGAGGCAGCCAACGAGAATGCCATTTTCAGGAGCATCGAGCATCATTGATAAAATAAGGTGGAAAGGTTGACATAAAATTATTACAGATCAAGGTGAAACAAAATTATTTCTGAAGAGTCTAGCCACCAAAATAAAAATTCATCTCAACTCATTCTTAATTTTTAGAATGTGCATAAAACATTTTTTTTTTTTCAGGAAAAAAGCTTTTCTTAACAAATTCTGAAAATCCATTATATAAAATATATCAATATAATAATAAATACATATGCATACATACATATGTATATTCATATAGGATCAGTATGGAATAGAAAAAAAATACTCAATCACAATATTTAATCAAAACTTTCTTATTTGAGCTCAATGCGCAGCCTAAAAATATATTTTCACTAAATTCTACTCGCTGCTGTCCCTAAAGGGTTAAATATTTATTCTTAATTTGGAACATTTTTTTGACAAAATTAAGCAATAGTAATGTTGTAATTCACTTACACTTTAGCATTCATGATGATTGAAATAATTAAAAAGGAGTAGCTCTGTTCAACCCAAAAGAAAATTCCTTTAGCTAAGCCGCTTGTTTTAATTACATATCATCATCCACCGAGCCATCCCCCATCCACTTTTCTGAAGAAGCAGATTGTTTGTTTAATGTTTCTTTTCTTTTCTTTTCTGGCTGACCCCCACCTTTTTTCGTGTAATTGCGCCAACTTGAAGAGTAAGGCGTGCCATCGTTTGACGTGTTTTTGACAGTGGTGAGAACAAGAAATCCCTAAGATCTCGCCCTCCGGCACCCCATACAGCATTGTTAATACCCTTTCTTGGCAATTTACTCCTCGCGTTCTAGTGGAAGAATGAGAAGTGGCACTGAGGACAAAAAAATGCCACTGTTTTCTCAGCTCTTCCCCGTGCATGGATAAGGGTGGATTCCGTGTATTGACACAAGGATGTTCTGAATTGTTATGATACCAATAAAAAAAATTAAAACGCAAGACAAAGAGAATGAACAAAATAAATGGAAGGAAGATTTCATAGAAAAAAAGAAAGGTCGAAAAGTGCTGTTTTCTTAACGATCCTACTTAATTTTATTGTTTCATTCTCTGCTATTTTTTCACCCCAACCATTAGAAAGAGGAGTGATTTTTCTCCGCATATTTCCCTCACTGATTTTCCTTCCCTATTTACTCCCTGCCCATGATTTTTGTCTAAATTTGAAATAAGTATAAATCACTTTGATAAAAGAATAAAGTGATGGTAAGCAGTAAATAATAATAGGTAACAAAATATCATAAAATTATATTTATATATCTTAGATATTATACTAGTCAACCAGAGCCCCCAATCACGTGTGAGTAAATTCCATTTAAAGCTTTGATCGGGTAGCATATATTATAGTGGAATGGGGTTTATTAGAAGGGGTGAATAAAAAAAATACCCTGATAACTTCTTTAGAAAAAAAAACCCTTATCCCCTTCAGCAGATAGAAAATGGGAAAAAATATTTTTTCTGTGGGGCCCTGTAATGGGACGTTGGTGCGGAATCCCATATAGCGCTTGCAACTCGTATTGACTCCTTCTACGTCCATATCGAATTTCATCAGGATCGGCCCAGTCGTTTCGGAGAAGTTCATGTGCCACTGTCAGACAGACATTTCAAAATATGAAGACTAGTCAACCCGAGCCCCCAATCACGTGTGAGCGAACTCCATTTTAAGCTATAAAAGGGGGTGTATATTAGTAGGGGAATGTATAATACGGTACCCCGAAAAAATTTTTAAATAAAAAAATCCCGTTATCTGACCCTTCAGCAGGTAGAAAATGGGAAAAAATCAATTTTTCTGCGGGGGCGCTATAATAGGGGGTTGGGGCGGAATCCCATATAGCGCTTACAACTCGTATTGACCCCCTCTACCCCCATACCAAACTTCATCAAGATCGGCCCAACCGTTTCGGAGGAGTTCATGTGCCACAAACATACAAACAAAACAAACTTTTCAGTTTTATATTTATTAAGATTTATCTTCTTCTTCTTCTTCTTCTATATAATAAAGAAAGGTCTCTGTATAATTTCGTTCCTGTTCAGCTATGCATTTCTACATCCGTTGGTCTGATCGTGATGAAATTTGGTACAGAGACTACTGATACCAGGCGGTTTTTACCAACGACATTCATTTTCCCCCCAGAGCTCCCGTTCATATAGCCCCCATATAAAATTCATATTTTTTTGAATACTTTTTGAATTCGGCGCCATAAATGTTGTGTGAAATTCACTTTTTCCCTTTACGATTTTTTTTTGATATTAAGTGCTTCATCACAATTTTTCTCTTTCTAAAATTTGCGCGAAGCGCAACAAATCCCCACGAAGCGGGGCAAGGTAAATTGGAGCGAAGCGACAATTTACCTCGTATGTTATATATGTATGTATATGTATATAACATTTTCATACATACATACAATATATAAAAACGAGATGTGAATATGGAATAAAGGATATCTAATCATCATAATCTCAATTTTAAATTCAATTCTTTGTAATTCATAATTCATAAATTCAATTTTACAATGTATTCTAAAATTCTTAAACTAAAATTGTAACACACTTTGTAGGCCTGATGAAGAAGGAATAAACCTTCGAAACTTTGCAGACAATATTGTTGTTTGAGAAACTGCTGAAGGTCGAAAACCGCGCCCTCCCACACTATAAAGGACATACCTGAACGAATTCAGTGTAAATATGTATTTAAGTGAATAACTGTGGGATTAAAAGGAATGATTTGAATGTATATCGTATATGGTATGGAATATCTTTTCACTGGGTGCAAAGGTTTGTTAAATATATTTCTATGTTTCGGTTAGATAAAATTTATGTGAAAATTTTTGTAACACATTTTTTTGAAAAATGTCTCTATTAAATTCCTTGTGAGTAGTTACTCAAAATATCCTTTATTGGAATGATCCAAAACCAAGGGTTAGGCAAAAGACATACAAATCACTGTTTACCTCCGTAATGTTTGTTATATTGTACATAATTCCATATTAACATTCACTTACTTTTACGACACAAAATTTTAAAATATCTTTTATCATAATTCCAGTTTAATGAAATATAAAAAAAAGAGTTATAAATTATTTCTTAAAACTTTCTATAGGACCTTATGGGGAGCAGAGGTAAAATTTTTAATACAGATCCGTGACGAAATTGCGACAAGTGACAGTAACAATCGGTAAGTAACACACAATATGTATATCATTATGTCCATTATATCATATTCCAAGTTACATCCATTGAAATATAGTTATTTAATTAATAATATTAGAAAAATAAACTAAACGATATTTTACAAGTCTACAAGTCTCTTTAGTAAAAATTTCATTACTAAAATTCTCTACTAAAGTCCAGTCAGTGCCAGTTTTAGTAATGATAACTAAAATTTGAATTACAGTGTACATTCCAAAAACTAGTTACTTTTAGAAAAAAATACGAATGTGCCACGGTGCAATTCTGTCAATCTAGAACGTGTACAAATAAATCAACACAATCTATACCTATAATAAAGAAAGGTCTGTTTGTTGGTAATCATCGTTCCTTCTTTTCTATACAAATCCACATTGTTTGACCGATCACGATGAAATTTGGCACAGAGGCTTCTTATATCGAGCGGTTTCAGATGACCGTATTCATTTGCCCCCCAAAGCCCTCTTCAGGGCCTGTATTACATAACTCTCCGAGTGCTGAGTGGCTCACATGAACTGTACAACCACCCAGCACTCGGGAAGTTACACAATACGCTCTCAGGTTGCCTCACATATAAAATTCTTGCATTTTTTACATATTTTTGAATTTTGCGCCTGAAATGTTGTATGAAAATGATTTCTTCTCTGCGAATTTTCTTTTGGAATTGATAAGTGGCCCTAATCTAACCATCACAAATTTTTTCTCTCTAAAATTTACGCGAAGCGCAACAAATCCCAAATATAAAATGTCAAAAAACGCTAAAACTTTGTTTGTGAATTTATCTCCTTTTGATTAAATAACTATAGTAAAATATAGAACATTAAGCGAAATTATATCAATAGTATTTTGGAAACGAAACATTCTTAAACTTTTCTATAAATATATATTATCATTTAGTTGCGTTCATGAATAAGTGGCGAAGCGGAATGAGAGCCGCTCTGTGCAAAAAGACTTTGGCACTAGTGTGGTTGCTTGTGTGTAAAGATGTATCGCAATTTAATTGCCACACATTTTCGTTAATGGCAGTGGCAACATTACGTGTATGGAATAGAACTATTCATAGATTATGGTGGTGCTGTACATATGCATATACATATACATGTGTGGAGAGAAAACTTGGTACCATCTTAAGCTTGACGTAATGCGACATACCCAAACCCTACTAGTTTTGCCTGCCATACATCGCCTGAATGCGACAAAATGAATAAGGGGTTTTGAGTTGGCCGGCAACACAAGATGGTATTTATCCAAATTACTGTACATTAAGTAAAGGTTTTGACGCATATGGCGACTAATTTGTTTCCTGACTCAACTTTGGTATGAGAGAACTGGAGATTTGTAGACTTTTCCAAGAAAAAGCGAGAAAATCTAATTTCTCATATATCACATTTCACTGTATGGTTAAAAGTTTTAGTATTTATTTTAAACATTGCTAACTGAAACTCTGTTCCAGTGAGTTCTTGCTCAAAAAGTAAAATATTAATTCACTCTCAGAGAATTTTCTATAGGAGATGAGGTGGCTTAGAGACTAAGGATGGACAGGAGAATCCTTTTATGAAAATTGCTATTTGCATTAGGACGAGGTCAGCCAAAGGATATTATTTTCGCCTCACAAACTTATCCAAACAACATGATGTAGTATTAAAGGGTTTAGGCACATACAGTATGTGAGCATCTCAAGAACATATTCTTGCTTCTTATGTGGTCAATAAGTAGATGAATATGGATGTAAGAAGGGTTCTAATCCTCTTTAGAAGAATATATTTCTTCTTCTATGGTATCTTAGGGCTCTTGTACCCAGTTGATGGGTGTCGGATGAATGGATTTATATTAAATTATCTTGCTGCAGGGACCAGCAAGTCAACACATTTCACGCATAAACAAATTTATTCACAAAATTATCGCCGCTTGAGTGATTATATGCGTATATACACATTTCTGTAGGCAGAAGCTCCCTATTTAATGTGTTTTGTACAAGAATCAAAAGACCAACCTTCAAGGCATCACGAGAAAAAAATTAATCCTTCAAGAAAGTTCTATTTTCCTTTACCTCGTCGACCCACAGAAAGATTCCCATAGTGGCAAAAACAAAGGCTTCTTTGCTCTTTTAAGAAATATTTGAGGGTGAAAAGGATGTTCTGAGCATAAAACTACCATCATTTTCTGTGCGGTTTTCTCTCATGCAATCAATAAAATGCTGGTAGCAGAGATTGCCCATGAAGAAACTTTGCCACCCTGATGCTGCGGCAAGAAAGGGTTTTCGGCTAATATGGCCGACACTATTATTTAACGTAAATACCTTTTAATTGGGAAAATAGCTTTGTTTTAAGATGGTGTCCTTAAGTGCTTATAATTGGGGTTGCTACCAAATAAGGGGTGGCTGACTACGAAAGGGCTTTCAGAGACACATGAACGTTGTGGAGAAGATTCCAACTTTTTGATTTATAACATCTCTCATCCATTTTCTTCCACATTTTAATTCCACCGCCAAGGATTTTTCTCTCCGTATTGTAAATTTAAACCTGTACATTGAAAGCCATCATGAAGAAGATTTTCAGATTTTTTTTTTTGTCAAAAATTGTCTTATTTGAATATCAAATTTTTTTATTTTTTTTAACTTCAAAATTTTGCTTTAAATTGTATTAAATTGGTAGACGTACACGGTATGTACTATTATCAAATTTGGGTCTTAAAATCAATTCAGTAACATGAGGAAAATATATACGTGAAATGCATACAAACGAAATAAAAAATTATCGTGCCAAATTAAACGATGTATTCCCCATTCCAATACCCAAGATATTTGTCGTTTTTTTTGTCATTCTTATAGATGTGAAAATGTGGTAATCTGTGGGGATGGAAATGAAGAAAAGCAGACAAGGGAGGTTATATAGACATAGCGTCAAATTGAAATGTTTCTATTTAAATGCAAATTTCAAATTTGTCACCTTCCATCAGGAAGACACACCATCATCGTCACCCCATTTTCGGTTAAGAGAAGTCTCGCGGGAGATAGCAATGTAACAATCTCTATGGATACTGTAAAGGCAATATATAAGAAAAAAATGGTCACAAGAAGGGTGCGACTAGTGGAGTCTGATCAACTGTGCCAAATGAAAAGTTTTGCACACGTGATTATCAATTAAGGAAACTCTTGCTATATGTACCGGACATTCCAATAAAATTACTACATTCTGTTCAGTAAATACCAACATCCACGTGAAAGTTCCCAAATGAAATTATTTATATGTATAATTCCCCTGCATCCCAGTCATCGTCACCCGAAATTGATGAATGATTCTATGTGTAGATGCGAAACAGCCCATTTATACACTCTCGCATCCTAACGCATTGGTTTCAAATGTCCCAGCGGGATTCCCGTCGAGATGGTCTTCTTGGACGTCTAAGACGGAAAACGACAAGGGCATAGTGGATGTCAATGGAAGTGAGTTTCCAAATGTCACTGCCTGTTTCTCTGTCCATCTTTTTCAATTCGCCCACCCTTCACCTCAATCAATGCCCTGACCTCGCATGACAGATTCGCAAATTGCACGTCTTCTTGACTGTAAGTAAAATGGAATATTGTAGAAATAATTGTCGCTCGTTGTCCTTTTATTGGTTCAATATAGAAAAAATGGGAACCCAAAGAAATTTCTTAAAATATTGGAGAATATTTTTAATTATTCTACGAAAAGTGCGAAAGACATTTAAATTTCTCACAGGTGTACGTATTCTGAAGGTTGGTGTGGGAGATACAATTTGACGACATGCCGAGACTCCCCCACATGCCATTATCGTCAACATGATAAATAAACGACTATCGATTAGGGTGCACTGCACAGTGAGATGTATTCTATACTCATTTATTTCGTAGATTAATCTCAGGCTTTCCCACAGAGCAAATTTGTAGAGATGTAATTGTATATATTTATTGAAGTTTCAAATGTTTGTTTCAACTCATATACATATGTATGTAACATAATGTACATTTGTTACACGAAGGCTATAAGGTAATATGACCTCGGAATATCAGTTAGAACTTTGTATAAAAACTATTAATATTAGTTATATGTACATATATTTCATGATTTTGACGATATCATTTCAATAACTGATGACAGAAAATAAGTGATCGTCTGGAGAAAACATAAATCTTACCTTAAAGCTGTACCCATACGACAGCGTCAAAAGACGTTGTTCGTTGTTTTTTCTCACTTGCTCTTTGTCAAAATGTATCGCGCTGTCACTGTCAAACAAGAAAGGCGGTTATATAACATAGAAACCGCGTTTCTTGTTTGACAGTGACAGCGCGATACATTTTGACAAAGAGCAAGTAAGAAAAAACAACGAACAACGTCTTTTGACGCTGTCGTATGGCCAGGCCTTTAGGACTAAATAGCACGAGAACGACATCTCATTAAAATATCACAAAAATGAGATTGTGTTAGTTTCACATGTGATCCACCTACACATACATATGTATGTATATTTGCTAAATCTTATTTCAAAACTGAGAACTTGCTTAAGAAATTTTCTAGATTTAAAAAAAAATTAAAATAAATTGTTAAGGTGCGTTTAATGCCCTCAAAATAATCACCTACTAAATATAATATTATTATAGTTTAACTTTTGACTTCACTTCTGTGAAAAATTTTTGAAAATTTTGAAAAAGAGTAAGTCTTAAAAATAGCCTCACAGTATTCTAACATTTTAATTAAATGGGAAAGGTTTGCCAATGCGACTAAAGTTATCACCGGGTTTGGCAAACATCTTTCATGAGCAAAAGAAGCTATAAGGATGAAAACTTGTGCAAATGTTTGAGCTTTTTATCTCCTTATATTTGTGAGTGCTTACAAGGCCCGAAATGCGGGATTTATCCACTCAAATTGGATAGTATACAGAAGGGTGTGGCATGATCATTCCTTTGTGACATACGCCGCCCTTCCTCTATTGATAAAAGAAATTCCCATGAGACATTTTTGCGCACAAGGGTTGATAGGATGCGTAAATATTCATTTTAATTAAAAACTTTTATATGTATGATGTTTTCGTTTCATTCCATGATCAAATTTTATGTTTACTTTCCATATTCCGTGAGACCTTCATACAAGAAGTATAATTCCTTACACCTTTAAAGATATGAAAACAACACAAAATGTTATCTTTATTGATAACCATCAAATATTCCTAATTTGATGGCAAAATTTTATTGCAAATAGGTTTACAAAAGACTAAGTCTTAGGACAATACGAAAAATTATTATTAAATTTTACTAAATTGACAGGGAGAGTAATACAAATTGTAATTTCAATTTTGTGCACGATATATCTCAATTCAACGTAAACATACATTCTCGAAAGTTTACAATTTTCACATATCAAACATTAAATGAAATAAAATAGCATGAGGAATGCCGTTACCAAGCCAGAAAAGTTTACTTAGTCAGTGAAGTTCCTATTTCACCTGCAAACGACATTTCCATTTCATTTCCCCGCGACTATGTTGTATGTGCTGTGCAAGGAGAAACCCTGATTTTAATTTCACCAAAAACGAAATTAACTCTGTCAAAAGATAGATGTGTGACACAATTTCGTCATATAAGTATTTATTTATTTTATATCCATCCTTTGTATGTATAAGGTTCTCCTGCTCTCAAGAGTCTCTTGATAGGTTTCGGAGTAATCTTGATAATAATGTCCAGTGATAACACATTCGCCAGTTATCTAGAGTATAGAATTAATATTTAAGTGACCCGTTATTATGCGTCCTATTCCAATGACTGATAAAAATAATAGATAACCTAGTCAGACCTAAATCCGGACTGCATAGGGATCACAAATATGTTACATTGACGTTTCTTGTTGGCCTATATAATTTGATATACTAAACAACTCTATACTATGCGAATTCGATTTTTGTATTTGTGAGCCTTTAAAAGTTGCATAACGAAATTGGTATGCCACGATTGTGGTATACCAACTAATAGACTGCAATTTGGTATGTAGAATATTGCAAGGAATCAGAAGAAGAAACAAGAACAAGAATTTTTTTTATTTTTGTATTCTAAAAACAATTTCATTTAACTTTTGAGACCCATCTGAATCTCATCGTCTTCAGTGCAGATTACATACAGGATGTTCACTTGCAACAGTCTTAGCTCTTTTTCTTTCTTCAAATAAGCACAAGTTTCTGTGTCCTGTCCACTCTAAAATTCAATTTTTTGTTGCAACAGTAATCACACATAAATATATTCTATAAAATATATACTTTTTATAACAAAATATAAATTAAAAATTATTCGTGTTATTTCTTGTTTACGTTCTTCAGTAAAAATTATCCACAAGACTAATGCATTTATGTATTTTATAATTCCCAGAAGACAAGAATCCAAGAAAAATGTTCGAGAAATCAAGTAGAAATAATTTGTTTTCACTGAAAAACTCCTTTTATATATCGCTTTATTTTTCTTCTTGTCGAAGGTGGATGGCATTTCAATCAGCTCAATCGCTTTTCCGAGTCTTTAGGTTTTATTTCGCAACATAAAAGAATTCAATTTGAGTGAAATTGCCGTGGATTTCCACTTGATAGAACTTATTGTTACAAATAGACGATCCTATATTTCAGGAATGATTTCATACTGCGGAACTATATAAATTTAAAATGGCATAGGTAAAGCAAAGTAAAAAAAAAAGAATGCAATTATTCTGAGAATCTGGGCATTCACGCTGAACCATCATACATCCAGCAGACATATCTTCCCCATTATATGCAAAATTTCTGCAAACAATATTGCAAGTTTGAGACTATGAGGTGAAATATGTGTGGGAGAGAGAATACATATAATGGAGGATGAAAAGATGGTCTAAATTGGCAATTAGTGTTTGCAAACACTATGGAAACAGCATTAAGAACCGGATACTCTATAAAGTGTTTTGCATACAACCCACCCCGTTCTCAAATTTCATGTTACTTTGTGTTCTCCTATTTTCCTATACCACCCTGTACTACTCAAGTCTCCCCGAAACTTTATACTACCACTACTTGCCATGTGCATTTTGTGGTTTGCTGTAATTATCTACAATACACTCAAATTGCCTTTCACCATCAGCCTGGTCAATCGTCAGGTAAAAGTCTTACAAATGAATTTGTGGTAACTCTTGATCCTATAATAGAAAAGGAAATACGCTTAATGAAATACTATGCGTTAGCAACTTTGTCGCAAATATTTCTATGAAATTCATTTTGCTTAGAAATCAATACTTTAATTATTATATAATAATGTTGACTTTTTTGACTCAGAAAGTATTTTCTCGAGAGAACTCGAGAAATACTTTAGACAGCTAGACCAGTTGTGATAAAATCATAGTCAATTAGAGTTTAGAGAAACGCTACAAAGGAGTTTATTCGAGGGGACAATCTGGACACGCAGAATATCTCGTAGAAAACACGAAATATGTAGTTAAGTTAAGTTAATAAGTAGGTAGCTATTTCACAAAAATTAAACTTCAATTTCATTATATTTCTGCTCCAAATCATTCCCATGAAGCTACCAATTTAAACAATTTAAATTTATTTTTATTTATATTTATTTATTTATAATCTATTATCTTACTAAATATGTAATATACAAAACATTATTTTTATGTAGCCTCTTTAGCCGATATTTCATTTCAGAAAGCATGATAGAATAACGGATTGTTGATATTTATGTCCCGACATATCCTCCATCGATAAATCATATTTATGGTCTTCTCCAGGAAAACATGTTGATACATGGCAGTAAAAATCAGATATATCCAACAGTTGCACTATGAAAAGAATAGTAAAAAGAGATTTCCCAAGCAAGGTCTTGCTTCTTTTTTTTCTTTCCCTTGGACTCTTTCCGAGAACAAGAAAAAGCATCTCGAGATAATGTGGATGAAATAAAAATTTATCTGTGCCACTTCGTGCCGGGGTCAGTGTCTGGAACAAATTTATTTATAAGTGCTCTTTGGGACACAATTACTGGCATGGAACCCCAAAATAGCCCATTCCGCTCCTCGCGTAGTACAAAGCATCAACCCCTTGTTGGATGTTAGGGATAATCTGTATTGTGATGCTTAGAAGATGCGTCCGTCTTGTGATTTATTCACAGATTATACAACAGCATTCATATAAGGAAGGAGTCTGTCTGTCGTCGTTGTCCATTGCATTTATGTAAGCTGCAGGAATGGTTTAAAAATTTTACTATTATACTACCACCCAAAAAAAGTTCACCTCAACCCAATGTTGGGTGTTTTCTTCCGTCATTTTGCAGAAGGAAAAACAAACAAAAATACCGCTCAAATTCATTCCAAATAATGCTCTTTACGCTTCACTTGAATTCAATTCAAACTCAATATATAGTGAAGGGTAGCAACCTGGCGAGGGTGAGATGATATACGCTTTCAAGTAAAAACTAACATTAGAGTTCGACATTAGAGCCGTTACATTATTGTTACAAAAGTGTTTTATATGAATCATATGAATTACTAACTATTACAATTACTAAACTAAACAATTACAAATCAACGATCTTTTTGATCTACTCTGAACAGATTAAAAAGTACCTACATAATATTCAATTAGGGGAACGTGGCCCAATTGCGACCCCCTAAATTCTGTTTCAGAAGGACTGAAAAAAGTTATATTAAAATGAATTAAATCTTCCCAAGTTTGGTACCATTGGAAAGGTCATTTAATAGGCTAACTTTGTTCTATAGATGCAAACATTCTATCTCTTACCTGTTCTGAGTAATAATGGAATTAAAAAAAGTTGCTAAAATTGCACTTTTTCACCACTGTGTTCTAATTGCGACCCCCCGAGTGTTCCAATTGCGACCCCCTTTTTTTGCCGTAATTTGTGGGTTTTTCACTAGTAGATCACATTTATCACTACTATAAATAGGGAAACTGCCATGAATTACCCGGAAAAGCCGGAAAATCAAGAATTTATTTTCAATTTTCTCCACATTTGTTTTGACATTTCGCCCTTGAGGTGACTACACGGAATTTCACACACACAGACAATTGCGCACTCACTGAAGTAATTCGCAGAAAATCCACGAAAATTCTTCTGAGGAATGCGTAAATTACACTAACTGCACTCCCCTTCGGCTTTAGGAACATTTTCACGGCGAAAAAACTTTCAAGAAACGTGAAAAAATATTGATTTTCCCGAAATCAAAACACAGCGCAGTCTGTGTGAGGAAGACACTTCCACACCACTACACGCATGCGCGACTGCTTTACCGTGGTGAATGGTGGAAATAGACGGTCCGAATTGAAACATTTTGGGGGTCGCAATTAGACCATTCTGCATGTATTACATTTTCACTTAATTACTTAAAATGCCTAAAATCTTTCAAAAAATTGTAAATCAAGTAATAAACTAGACCCTCTAAGCTACAGAAACGCGGCATAATATGAGACATAATAGTGGGAAAAAAACTCATATCAACTTCGTTTCTAAAATCAGAAAATGTCGGCCAAGTGCTGAAAATGAATTTTGATTTTTAATTCGTCCTGTTGTGTACCAAATTAATTTATTTTAGGCGCTAACATTACCTTACTATAATATCTTCATAATGTAGTGAAACTAATTTTATAATATGTCGTCATTTACGAGAAAAAGGGGCGGTCGCAATTGGGCGGCGGTCCGATTTGGGCCACGTTCCCCTAATTTTTATTTCAACTCTATTCTCAATAATTTATGTGAAAAAGTTTGCAGTCACATCTTATAATTATAGGGGACACAAAATCTTTTAAACAATCTTTTCTCAAAGTTAGGAAGAAATTGAACTATAATTCTAATGTCGGTAAATATTTGTCCCTAACTTAACACTATTATGGCACTGATTGCATACTTTATTCTCTCACATTGGTGCTCGAAGAAATCTCTGTCTGGAACACCTCTTGTATGGGCAGATTTTCATCGTGTAAATTCTATCCTGGGACATTGTGAAGCATTCCAGAGCTGGCAACATCGACCCCATTGACCGCAATCAGATGGGGACGTCAGTTAGAAGAATATAGTTTCTCGGTGTGATGCATATGTAAGTTCTTATTTGAGGGTAGAACTTGTCAAGATTTCCTCCTCACTTTTCATTGAAATTATGTGTCTCGGTCGACCTTAGGTTAAACTTTCCCATTAGACATTCAATGCGGTGGAATTCAGCTCTAAAATATTTAGTCACAGATGTCCAACTATTTAATTTTAATCGAAATACATCTGTTATCGTTCCGCCCGGTGAGAGCAAGTTAAACCCAAGGAGTGGGTTAATACTTACATTCCGAATGAATCAAAAGGTTTGTGGGTATAGAATATAGGATCAGAAGAAATATATTTGTACATACATACATATATGTATATGGCAAAAGGTTTTAGAATATATATCTTTGAGCAATCTTTGGCTCATGTTACCAACACACAATATACTCAAAACTTTTCTCCGAATCAGCAAAATTTGTGCAATGGAACAAAACAGTGTGGAAGGAAAAGCATTTACCACCCATAAATCTTACACAGGATTCAACGGGGTTCGATTACCAGGCGATAAGAAATTGGAAGGTAAAATATTATCTCTCACATAATATATGATTTACTGCAATTCACAGTCAATGTAGTCGCAAGGTTCCTTTCCCATGTGCTTTTGCATATCTCATTCATTCGAATATCCTTGTGGATTTCACAGGGAAAATTTTCTGGAGGATCAACTCATACTTTCCCTTTGCTTTACTACACACCCTGCTTGATAAAGAGAGAGGGATTTCGTATACAGAAATTTATCCTCTACATTTCAATGGTTCAATGGCAAAAGGGCCTATTACGGAGATTTCCTAAATCGGATAGGGTTGGGTGTGTGGAAAACTAAAAGTTTTGCTCTGTTCGAGAACCCACGCGCTTGATACAATTAAAATCCTTGCTGATGTGTCTAATTTAGGGGTATTCTGAAAATAGATAGCGACTCCTATATTTATGGAATCAATGAGGGATTTCGTTTTTGCATTATCGACAATTATTTCTCATGCAAGAAAATTCCTATTTCAACTTTATCGTTTACACCGCGTAACGAAATTGCAGAATTCTCTGAATTGTTTTATTACAAATCATCCAACAGTAATATTGGGGGCGTTTGGGGGGTGGCTTACTAAAGAAAGTAAATTAATCCTTCTGATGCGATATGGTTCCCAGAAAGATAAGTTATTGATTTCACTGTACGTCTTGAAAGCTAAGGTTTATGTTTGACGACAGTAAATAAATAAAAATATGACTGCAAAGATAAAAATTAAATATAGCATGGATGGAACAGAATAAAGCGGATGAACGGTAAGTAAAACTTACGGGCTGTGATTCTTTCTTTGTTAGTGAAATGTTAAGTTGGCTGAAAATTGGGGATGGGAAAATTTTGAAGAAAGACTTACTCGCGTGCCGAATCACAGCCAACGTGCAAAAATTTTGAAGAAAACCTTATTCGCGGGGATTCTTCTTCTTATTTAAAAAAAAAATCCTTGGTTCTTTACTTATTTTTGAACGTTTCTTTAAAAAATATATTCATTGTATACCTAATCGATTTCGAAGAAAAAATCATTGTTTATTATAATTCTGTAATGAAAAAAGGTACAATTATGTAAAAATACCATCATTGGTATGAGGTACTGGTGTGGCTCTTCAAAACAAGTCATTGCCCCCTATGTATTCATGTTATCTATATTCTTGCTTTCCCTGTAAATTCATGAAGAAAATTACAAATTCTCCCACTGTTATACATAATACGCTGACAATTTGTGGTCAACGTAGTTAACAATTTAAACTAGTTTGACATTTTTCATTGATAGGAGTGTTGCTATGCTATAAAAAATACATGTACAGTACATACTACATCATTTGGTTCTATCTTTGATAAACATTGCATTTATCAATGCGGTTCTTCTGTATTAAATAATTAAAATCATTTTCTAGCATATGTGATTGCTAAAGAATGCCTCTTTTTCATGAATTAAAAATTAAATTTTCTGACTTTACAAAGTGGTTTCATGACGAGGGGAGAAGCGAATGTGGGAACGCAAGTATTTGGGAGTGAAATAAGATATTGATTTTTGCATTATATTCGGTTCTGTGGTTTTTCTTAATTTTCCACCAACAGCACACCAAAAATTTTCTCCCGCATTGGTGCACACGCAAAAAGTGAAGTAATTAGTCGTCGACGCTGTTTATCGGTAGACCAAATAAACACAGTGGGAGGCAAATGAGGAGAGTGCATATTTCTTGTGATTTCTCAAGTACTCATTATAATTAATAAGCGAGCGAAGAAATTGCTGTTTGAAGTTGAAATATACTACCGAGTAGCACAAGAGTTGGTGCCGCACAGTGAGACGTCTATTTTGAGTCTTTTGAGTAAATTGAGTCATCACCATGGGTGGGAAAATACTATATCTTTTACTTTTTTCATATACTAATAGTATGAAAAAGATTTTGGATTATTCATAAATGGTAGGTAATATATTTTTAAAAAAGAAAAACAAAAAACAAAAAAAACACTGCACAATAATCAGGAATTCTGAAGATTTCTTTATCAATTTATTTCCCAATCTTCTTCAGTCTTTCGTAAAATCTATTTTTTATCAGTATTAGTTGGTATTCTACGTCGTGGAGAACACCAAGTATTTTTAATCAAGAGTAATATGTGTTATATTAAAAATACGGGGATGTTAGGAAATTAGGGCATGATTTCAACAGCTAATAACTTTTTTCATTGGATTGTGATATATGAAAACTTCTGCCACCAAAAGATACGTGAACTCAAAAAGTTTTATTTGCTTTTTTATTTCAATCAATATTTTTAAAATTTTTGTTGCTAATGCAAAAAATGTGAAAAGAACTGTTTGTCCTAAGCACTAAATCGCCCATGATGGCAATATATGCTTTTCCTCAAAAATATTCTTATAATGCTTGAATATTGCTTTAATATTTGGTCGCAAATATTTGGGAAAGGCATCATTCATTCAAATGTAGTTTAAGATTCGATAACTGAACGACTTTAGGATCATTTTGTGGGAATATTTCATCGTTTTCTATACAAAAGTAACTTTTACATTTTCATCTCTAACAAATAGGTACAATTTTTAAGGTATCGACTTAAGTTCGATATCCTCATTATATTATTCAAAAAGGGTATTATTATCTTCTATTAAAAGCATATAAGTTTGGGATCCTATTGTAGTACAACAGGCATACATATAAGGAGACTAATCAAATTTGTTTTTATTAATAAGAAAAGAGGCTGCTTGAAGAAATTACAATAAAAAAAAAGTTAACCACGAAGTGGAACACCAAATAATGTTTTCGAAAATTTGATTCTATTCACCCTCGGTAAAGCTTCAATAACAGAAAGTATTTAGGAATAATAACATGTGTGTGATGAAGTGTAATATCTCTGTCACCCTAACAATATTCGAGACGAGATAACAATTTAACGGAGACGCAAATTTTGGATAGTGATTTGTTTGTTTTCTGACTCACCCATAAATCTGGGCCATAGCTGAGGAGGATATTTTTAATCAAGCTGATTAGTTTTACTGGGAAATTTAGATAGCAGAAAGTGATTCAGAAAAATAAATCCAGATTAGGCTGCTTTTAAGGTACTCTATGTGTTTCCCGACGCTTAATGTTTTCTGGAAAAGTTACAAATGAAAGAGGATGTGCATCAAAGTATCTACGGGGGGCTCAATGCATATAGAAAGATGAACTTTAAGTGTGTGTACAAGGAAGGGCGTATCTGAAGCTTTCCAATGGCTACATTTGGAAGTAGTGCTCATGCCCAGACGATGTTCCTCGTACCCAACGACTGTCTGCTTTCTATTTTGGCGGTGAGGTGAAGGGATAAAGAAAAAAAAAAGTCACGGCGGACAACACAAGAAGAAAAAAGTATGCTTGTGTGATTGAGGCATGAAAAGGATTCCTGCGCGGCCGCAAGATGAGGCCATAAACATGGGAAAGCATGTCCAAATGATAGTCCACAGTATAAATCTTATGCATGTTGATACATTATGTTCGTTTCTCAAGAATATGAATATCGATGAATTAAAGTTAATTATTGCAGTGAAATTTAGGCATTAAGTTCATCACCTCGCTGTTGTGTTCGTAAAAGCACCCTCACGCATGCTTAAGGTGCACTGTGCACTGTAAACATAAAACTTTTCCCTTCACAGATACATCTACTTTATAATGCTATTCCATCTCCCTTGACACACATTCTGTCTGGGACGTTGTACTCTCATCTACCCTTTCCCTAATATGGATATTACGCACTATATATAGACCCCTCTTATGTTATATTATATAAAATATTACATCGGAGGGTGTGTGTGCCTCAATTCTATATAGCCACATGCCGGGTAAGATTTGGAGATTCCTCTATGTTAAAGTAGGGCACAAAGTACTAACCCATGAAGTTAGCCCAGTTTCCAGACACTCTTTCCCAAACTTGCCTGTGCAATGTAACTTGGTGACTTCCAAAAATTTTTCTTTGCACAGAAACTTCCTCAATTTCACTCTTAAGTTGAATTGTTATTCGTCTCAACCCACACCCCATCCGCACTCATTGAGACGAAATTGCTCAAGAATTAGCAAACTTTCTCCCACACATACAAATGAATTATCAGTCGCGAACTTTCGCCATTGTTTACTTATTTAATCCCCACAAAAAGCACTGACACACATTCTCACTCAATATATGCTATTAATATGTATACAGGTACTACCTAGCTTGTAATAAAAGCGGTGCTTATGAGTAATGGTAATAAAGAAAAAAAATGTTACCTACAATATCTATATTGCAATTTTTTTTGAAAAAAAAAATAGAAGGAAAATTTTCTTTAGGGAAGATTTAGATATATTATCTTAAACTTTTAAATTCTCAAAGATTACCTACACTACAAAATTTAACTCTACGCGTTAAAATTTTCCTGTTCAGAAATTATTTCTTTAAATAAAATACAGATTGGTCAAGATAACATGGACCGATTTATAAGTTTAGCCCATAAGAACGGTCCTCTTATCTTGACCACCCTAATATATTAAAATTCTCTATCCACTTATTTCTACATATTCTAAACATTATACTACAACTAAAAAAAATGTTATAAAGTTAGTTTGGCCTCTTCTACTCAAACTTAACGTAGTTCTAACTTGGAAAAAATGATTTAAAAATATTAAATTCGAGGAATTAATTTCTTAAGTTTAGATTAGTGTATGATTCAAGGATGCTAAATTGTTAATTTAAATTACCTTCTTAACTAACAGTTAAGCAATGATGCTGACATGGTAGCGATAGAACGTCCTAACTCTAAAGCCAACCCGCACAAAAATAGGTATTGTACAGTACATACTTTTCAATAAAAAAATATGATTAAGTATATTTTATATTGTTTTTTTTTTTCTTTTTCATTTTAAAGACAAATAAAATAACAAAATAATACCTATACTATAATGTATTTCTCTTGGTGATTTTAGTGTTCAAGGCAGGGTTACACTACCCTAAGAAAAAAGAAGCTAGGAACCTTAAATACAGAATAATCTTATTCTTCTCTACATGTACATAACTTGGTTTTGAATGCGGAAAGAGCGCATAGATACAATAGAGACCACACAAATCCATGATGAATGCTATATTCCCAACTATAAATTATTAATAATACTGCGGTTATGTACACACATTTAGAATACACCACGTACGAATGAATAAAACATTGTGGGTCATATTATCCCGCAACAGGGTGCGACAAATGACATAATTATTCAAATTATGACGGAACAACGGCTCTTCGGCGTTAAGAGACGCAGAACACGGTTAAATTAAATAAATATTCATGATAATAGTAATGTAGGACACAAAGATATGAATCCGAAATTTTCGATACAAAACTACCCTATGAATTGCACAAGACCAATTCGCTAATAAATTCATTGTAAATATCATTGCAATTATGGGCAATAGTTCGTGGTGATTGTTACATAAGATTTAAGATTTTAGTTGATTAAATTGTACTTGCTTAATCACTTTCTCGATAGAATTCTTTTTGTTCATTTAGAGTAAAATTATGCATAAAATAAGCTATTACGCTTACAGAAGATTTCGAAAGCATTCAACCCCTAAAAACTTTATCTTTCACCCAGAAAACGAATGTCTTTATGGTCACAGTATATATTTTGTGATCACAAAAGGACATTCCCAAGAGCTCATAGAGCACCAAGAAAGAAGAAAAATTAAAATTTTGAATCTGGGAATTTTTTGTCAAGAAGAATGCCTTATTTGTGTTAAAAGTAACCCCCAAAACTTGTTTTTAGTACATTCAGCCCCATATATAACTTATGATCCTTAAATGGTTAAACTTTCGGTTTAAAGAATTCTATAAAAAATGAGTGAAAATTCCATTTTTGACATCTTCAATAATCAATCTAAAGTCAAATTGAGCTCTTAAATTAAACGTTTTATTCCTTAGTTTTCAAATACATCGGTATTGTAATAACATTTCCATTATACATAACATATTGTTGAGAGATTTACCTTATAGGTTCAGAAGGGGAAAGAAAGAATTAATATAAAATCCTCAGATGACAGAATACCTCAGATAATGCCGTACACACCTTATAGGTAGCAGATGAAAAGAAAAGAATAATTAGTACAAGTTCAATACCAATTAGCCCACGTAGTAGATGCCACACACCTGCAATGATACATGAATTAGTTACTCTCCGGTGAGAATTGACCGGATTTTCAGCAGGGGGATGTGGTGTGTAGGCGGTCTCGTCTGTAGAAAATCGCGCTCACGTCAAAGTGAGGTTATGATGGTGTTCAAGATGGCTTCCACGGGAAAGCGATGAAAAGTCCCGGAACGTTGTTTGCTCCACTCCTTTTGACACCACTTCCCCAGTCAGAGAAATCAACAGCTTATTCTTTCACAACTCAACAGTTTATTTCACTAATAATAACTAATTTAACATTAAAATAAAGATATAAATTCACACGAGAGATTTGCTTGAGATGCGTGCGCATCGGAATCCATTTGACAAGAGAGAGACAGGATAAAACTCATACCTAATAAACATTTCCTCCGCGACATATCCGAGGAAAGTTCTCGGACACATATCATCTTTACTATTCTATGTGCCTCCTGCTTCGTTGAACCATCATTCAGAATAGCAACAAAAGAGCCCTAGCAAAGAATAAACCGAATAAACGGAATAAACACAATTTGAGAAAACTGCAAAAAAAAGTCGCCCCATTGAAATGTAAAACTGGAAATTGAAAATTACTAAGGGTGGGTTATGTATGAACCCTTCGGTGTATGTACAAAATTATGGTGAAAAGAATAAATACAAGAATATGTGGGTCGAATTGTGGATGGTCACTTGTAAATTGAAATTTATTTTCATATGCAGCCTGAGAATAAAAAAGGTACACGTACCCCTGCTATTTGGTAGCCCCTGAAGCTCTATGCTCTTTTGTTTGCCTATCGCAAAATTTAATTCCGTTGTTGCTGATGCCTTTTGGATCCACATCCGTTTTATACAAATTTCATCATGGACATTGTCATCCATTATTAGTTGACAATTTTTTCGGGTGATTTTCACCAATTTCCCGTCCGACTAGGAGAGATGTAAAAAAACGCCGGAATGGCATCATTCTTTCAAAAGGGGTTTGTTATGCTTATTGCCTGAACATAAAAAATGCAAAGATAAATATATATAAACTGCAAAGATAAAAATTAAATATAGCATGGATGGAACAGTATAAAGCGAAAGAACGGTAAGTAAAACTTACGGGCTGTGATTCTTTCTTTGTCAGTGAAATGTGAAATTGACGGAAAATTGGGGATGGGCAAATTTTGAGAAAGGCTTTCTCGCGCACCGAATCACAGCCAACGCGCAGATATTTTGTGAAATGCCTTAATCGTAGGCGTTGGCTGTGATTCCTCAAAATTTGCCCATCCCCAATTTTCCGTCAATTTCACATTTCACTGACAAAGAAAGAATCACAGCCCGTAAGTTTTACTTACCGTTCTTTCGCTTTATACTGTTCCATCCATGTTATATTTAATTTTTATCTTTGCAGTTTATATATATTTATCTTTGCATTTTTTTTATATGTACAGTCGTGCCTTGGCATAAGATAGTTTAGGATATACTCTTCACACTCGTTATTTTCAATACGCGAGAGCAGTACATCATAGACTATCTTATGCCAAGGCACGAGTGTATATACAATGTATATATCTATACATTGATATATATATATTTCACTTTACTTTTATATGTGTATATATAAAACGCCCCGCTTCGCGGGGCGTTAGTCATGCAACTCAAGATATGACATGTTAACTTTAAAACGCGATATCTCCGGAACGGCTACATAGATTTTTTTCATTTTTGGCATGGTGGTAGATATTATAGCCAACTATAACATATCAAAATATGAAGCAATTCTATAAAGCGGTGCTCGAGATATTCATCGAAAACTCATAGAAAATTTTGTTTTCGATTTTAGCGCCACTTGCGGTCATTTTTTGAACTTGCAATGTTCCGAGCAGTTGTAGGGCTCATTAATATCTTTCATTTGACCCCGGGTTGATCAAAATCGGTCAAGCCGTTTTCGAGTTATGGTCAATTTTCGATGAAAAATTGTTGTGGCCATATTGACTAAACGGCTTGACCGATTTTCGAAAATGAGGTATCGTTGGAAAGGTCTTGATGGCCCCTACAACATATCAAAATTTCAGCCCTCTAGCCATAATAGGGGCTAAGATATAGAGAAAACAAAATTTAGGGGTGCTTCAAAATGGCGGACGAGGGGGTGGGGGGTGGGATTTGACTTCATAATCGAATGTCTTCCAGTCGATATATGAACTTTGCCGTTGACCGCAAGTCTCTATCTATTACCGTTCTCTTGTAATATAGCGTTATATTCCGGCCGGACGGACGGCCGGAAAGATTTTTGGCGCATACGTTTTTTGGAATGTGGGAACCCTAATTCGTGCTCATCCTAAGTTTGAGCCCGATCTGACGACTTTGCATTTTTGAGTGTACACAGAAGCTGTGCTTCTTTGAAGAAAGAATCACAGCTAAAAAGAGACAAAGCTTTTCTCATGGAAATTTGTTGAAATGCTTATAATCTTTATGATTTATAATTTCATCTTTTCCTAACTACTTAGAATTCGATTTTTTTATAGTTTTTTTAAAATAATCTTTATGCAACAAAAATCAAAAATCCATTTTATAAAAATCCTATATAATGAAAAAAAAATAATAGAAAGAAAATATACATAAATATACATATACATAAAAAAAGTACCTACATAAATAAGTTTGTAGAATTTTCTACCGAAGTATGTAAGGAATTTATTTGAAAATCCTCAACCCAGTCCCAACTTTCAACAAAAAGGTGAACGGAAATGAAGTATTTTGAGTCTGTTGAGTAAGAAGGGCAAAAAGTCTTTCTGTTCAATCAAAGTGAAATAAACACAATTGTATTATACCTTAAATTTTCTTTTTTTGCTGCAAATTAGAAAGCATTAAGATAGTCCCCTCGTCACGCTATCGTATGTGTGTATTCGACAAAACAAAGGGGCTATACTGGCCATGAACAAAAGGGTATGGTGTGTAATTTTGTAAACAGCTCCATTCGACTAGGTCGCCTCCGCTTCAACACTTGGATAAAAATATATATAAACTGCAAAGATAAAAATTAAATATAGCATGGATGGAACAGTATAAAGCGAAAGAACGGTAAGTAAAACTTACGGGCTGTGATTCTTTCTTTGTCAGTGAAATGTGAAATTGACGGAAAATTGAGGATGGGCAAATTTTGAGGAAGGCTTTCTCGCGCACCGAATCACAGCCAACGCGCAGATAATTTGTGAGAAGCCTTAATAGTGGGCGTTGGCTGTGATTCGGTACGCGAGAAAGCCTTCCTCAAAATTTGCCCATCCTCAATTTTCCGTCAATTTCACATTTCACTGACAAAGAAAGAATCACAGCCCGTAAGTTTTACTTACCGTTCTTTCGCTTTATACTGTTCCATCCATGCTATATTTAATTTTTATCTTTGCAGTTTATATATATTTATCTTTGCATTTTTATATATATATATATATAATGTATATATCTATGTATTTATATATATTTAATTTAATTTTATATGTGTATATATAAAACGCCCCGCTTCGCGGGGCGTTGGACTTATGTAACTCATGATATGACATGTTAACTTTAAAACGCGATATCTCCGGAACGGCTACATAGATTTTCTTCATTTTTGGCATGATGAAAGATATTATAGCCAATTATAACATATCAAAATATGAAGCAATTCTATAAAGCGGTGCTCGAGATATTCATCGAAAACTCATCGAAAATTTTGTTTTCGATTTTAGCGCCACTTGCGGTCATTTTTTGAACTTGCGATGTTCCGAGCAGTTGTAGGGCTCGTTAATATCTTTCATTTGAGCCCGAGTTGATCAAAATCGGTCAAGCCGTTCTCGAGTTATGGTCGATTTTCGATGAAAAATTGTGGCGGCCATATTGACTAAACGGCTTGACCGATTTTCAAAAATGAGGTATCGTTGGAAAGGTCTTGATGGCCCCTACAACATATCAAAATTTCAGACCTCTAGCTAAAATAGGGGCTGAGATATAGCGAAAACAAAATTTGACAGTTATTCAAAATGGCGGACGCGGGGGTGGGGGGTTGGATTTGACTTCATAATCGGATGTCTTCCACCCGATATATGAACTTTGCCGTTGACCGCAAGTCTCTATCTATTACCGTTCTCTTGCAATATAGTGTTATATTCCGGCCGGACGGACGGACGGACAGACGGACGGCCGGCCGGCCGGCCGGCCGGAAAGATTTTCGGCGCCACCATTTTTTGGAATGTAGGGACCCTAATTCGTGCTCATCCTAAGTTTGAGCCCGATCTGACGACTTTGCATTTTTGAGTGTACACAGAAGCTGTGCTTCTTTCAAGAAAGAATCACAGCTAAAAAAGACGGTGTCGGATTCAAGGGTGAATTGCATGTCGTCACGTCAGTCAACTACGTCGAGACTAATGCTCATGCTTTTCTCTTAATTTTCCGATTTTTATGATCCTTGTTGGATCGTCAAATATGCGATTTCGGTTGGGGCTCCAAATATCTAACATAGTGAACTGCGGATTTCAAAGGTTAATTTATACTATTCTATATAGTACTATATCAAGCTGAAAAACCATGTTAACACACTGACTAACATAAAATGAATGTGGATCCGAGTGCAAATTTTGAAGGTGACGTCGCCGCCAGACTGCGAAATTAATGAGAGTGTGAGGAAAGTATGGGAAGACAATTCAACACCTCGTCGCCACAGAATACCACCTTCACGGCAGTCTTTCACCCCACGTTTACCACCAATGTTCATCCCGAATATAAGGAGAGACTATGTGAATCATGCACTGTCTTATATGAATAAATATTGTAATGAAAGCTCAAGGGGATGTCTTCTATCATGGAGAAATAACTCCGAGTGTGGTTGCAGACGTCCAGATTAATTTTGTGATTAAATTTTACGGGTATATGGCGCTCAACGGTGGAGGTACACAAGACAATGTACTTCACCAGTGTGGCACTTAGTGTCTCTGTCATTGAAATTCAAGGCGCGGTGAATTTCTTGATTATGAGAAATAAAATACATCTAGGGGAGAGCGGGGTTAAAAAAGTCACTTAAGGGTTTAGAAAAAGCTCAAAATATCATATTTCCCAAACAGATAAAGCGTAATGTATAGCTCAATTCTTTAGGATATTTCTTGCCCTACAACTCTTTCTCAGATCATTTTGTTCTATCTAGCTAGGAAATATGATATTTTAAGCTTTTTCCAAACCCTTAAGTGACTTAATTAGCCCCGCTCTCCCCTACTATTCACGCTTCCTTCCTATAACGTTCAGCATTTCATTTACTATCCCATTATTTTTGGACGAACTGATCTCGAGAAATGCATAAATATATAATATAAATGCATATGTATATAAACACGGTGCCTTCTATTCTTATGCAAAAACCTTAAATTAATTGTAATAATTTATTTAGATATACATATATGTATGTGTACATATGAATGTAGGTATACAATTGTTCATAAATCAGGTGAATAGAAATTTTGGAATTCTTTACTGATTCTTTACTGAATTTTTGTCGTCGGTCACACAAGCAGATTTGTTTAGATCCTGAATAAAAATGCCTTTCACTTATCCTTAAAAAAATGACTAAATAAGCTTCAGATTTTCAGAGAACAACACATAAGCTTCTTTTCTTAGATATAAAAAAAAACTGTCCAACACTTGGAAACAACAAGGGCTAAGTACGTGACTTGGATCTTTCACATATGGAAGACACCTCGTTGCTAGCATGAGAAAATTTCACTCAATATCAATTCAAGGGACCAAAATCCACTTAAAGCTGCTAAATAAAAAATGCGGCAGCATTCTCGAGCGTCTGATGTCGTGGACATTGTCCACGTCTATCACTTGACAGACAATTCTTGTATCTGAGGGGTGTCAAAGTGAATTCTTCCCCTTGGCGAAAGAATTAAATCACAATAAAACAAGATAAGAAATCAGAGCAATATCACCGGGGGCTAAGTTGAATTCACTGTTCATCTGACAGTGATTTTAATTTTAATGATTTTATTTATTTTATCGCATCTTCGTAAAAAAAAAGAAAAAGAAATAGAAAGTATTTTCTTTTGCTTTGTGCTATTTTCATCCCTTCTTTTCGACTGCAACGAAAAACTCCTGAGAGGGTGGGAATATTCTTGGCGGCAAACGACGTCAGCGTAGGGGAAAGCTATAGGGTTGAACAGATTATTCCGCTTGATTTGAAGCTCGCACAGAATTTGTCTGTGTGTTTACGTTATACTTCTTATTGACTTGTTTTATGTCCAAAAATGGTTATTTGAAGATTCCATTTGATGGGCGGCTTTATAACAAGAAAATCCAAATACTTGCTTGATTTTAAATTAAACCACCCACTTCCAGAGGCTATCATAGCTGGGTAAAAGAGATCAAATTCCACAAGCGAAGAGTGGGTTAGAAAGCTTAAATTGTGTTTTTTTTTCTAACAGAAAGAAGAAGCGTGAGAAGCGTAGGTAGGTATTATTTGTTGCTCACTCACTGTGTGTATATTTTAATATTGCATCTTAAATATGATGAATACTCCATTTGCGGGAAATGAACTTTATTTCGCACTCAATGAAATTTTATTACACATCATATCCTCTTCCTCAACTCAGCTGCTGTACATTGTAATATAATTTACTTGTTATTTATTATTCCGCCTTATTTCTTTTTAAACAACAACGACATCCGCTTTTTGTGGCCTAACATCATCATAATTTTTGGCTTATGGGGTGCTCATTATGTTCGCATAGTCTGAAGCTATTCCATATATATGTACATAATAGTATATAAAACGCATTAAAATTTTGTCTGCTGCACTCCCTACATTTTATTTAACCATATACTCAACTTTTGCAACACATTAAAATATGTTAGGAATTTTCCTTTTTCATGCCTTTTTGCTTTACGCACCCACACGGTATTTCATATGCACGCAGTAAATATCATCACAAGCAGCGAGAATAAATTACCAAGGTATAAAAATCCTTTTGCAATACAGCCAGGTATTAGGTATTAGTTAACGTCACATCGGATGTACTCTTCTTACTCATTAATAATAATGAGTGAAAAGAGTACATCCCATGTGACGCTAACCAATACCTGACTGTAATATGTACGTACAGTACTTTAAAACCATGTGTGTGTTCTAGATCTGGTTGATGCTATGGGTGGAAAAGTGAGATGAGTCTTTATCTATATACATACGTCTTTCATTGGGCGGTCGCAATTTTCATTAATCGATTAAGATCAGAGCCTAGAAAATTTTTAATAGTGGAAGAATGGCTACCACAAAAGGTATTCGTTCTACGTTAGCATGTACATATGTGGGAAATGCGTGAAAACTATAAGTAGTCTCGTATTATAATGAAAACCTAATACTAGTCAGAAATTTTCTAAGTTGCAGAAGAAATTCACAAACCAAGCCCTCGTGTAGGGGCGTGAGTGAGTTGCTTATTATTCCGCAAGCCTTTGGCAAACATGTGTAGCTTATTACATTTAATATGATCTTATCCATAATTTCTGATGTGTCACTTCTTATTCGCATCGCTCTAAACAACAACGTGACTAAGTGCGTTCCATGTTATTACATAGTGTTTGACAGTAGACGATGAAGAGATAATGCTTACCGCATATGTTGCGTCATAAATACCTAACTCACCCCTCGTGTGCAAATAAAGCTAAGTCCTCTTTAGTATCCTTACTAAACTAATATTATCAACCATGTCATTTAAAGCTAAAAGTGATTGGCCACAAAAATATCCGACGAATAGCTCATCCGATTAAATTTGATATATATAGTTAGTTATCTTACCGACCGAAAATACTCATACCCTTAACTGAGTAATGCTATTGCACTGCTTGACTGAAAATGAAAATGCAGACAGTAGTGGGAGGGTTGTCGATTCGAAAATATTTCACACAGATCTCAGAAAATCCTCAACACGAAACGTGAATGACATGAAAGAAGTCTTAATTATGTCTACAATTGTCTCCACAAGACAAATGGAACGCATTTCTCGGTTTCTTCCCTTGACTACAAATTAAAGGATTTTTGATGTCTGCATGTGTTTTACGAATGCTAATTTTTCATTTTGCAGGCAGATTATTCTTCTAGTATTCAATTCTAAGAGCTATAGGATTGTGCGGTTGATTACGTTAAAATACCTTTTCAGAACTATTTTTAAAAAAAATCCTGTTGAAGTGATTAATATTAAAACAATATCTTTTAATAATAATTCAACTTAATTCTGTTTATTTTATTAATTGTTATAATTAATTTAATATTCAGTAAATGAAACACGGGAATTGACCTATAGAATTACATCAATTTTATTTGGTATACAGTCAGGTATTGATTAACGTCGCGTGGGATATACTCTTTCCACTCATTATTATTAATGGGTGGAAAGAGTATATCCCATGCGACGTTAATCAATACCTGACTGTACATACAACAATTCGCAATTTAATTTATTAATGAAGAAAGGTAATTCGTCAATTTTAATACCTACAGTCAGGTATTGATTAACGTCGCATGGGATATACTCTTTCCACTCATTATTATTAATGGGTGGAAAGAGTATATCCCATGCGACGTTAACCAATACCTGACTGTATATGAAAAAATCAATTGGAACTGTAAATGCTACATTTTTATATTAGATCAAATCTTATGAAAATATTTAAATTTTAATGCGAAAAATAAAATTAAATCTTTATCAGTAAATTCCAACTTTAAAATTTTTAGTTTTTTCTCTGTGTGATTAGGTCTTACTGATCTTACCCATTTTAATGATACGTAAAATTAGTGTTCTAAAAAATTACAATAATGCTGATGCCCATCACTCCTTTAGAAACATTCCGCTCAATCTGACACAATTGATGAACCTGTTGAGTTGGCATGTTATATAGAGTGTGGTCAAAAACACCCACACTTCCGCTTGAAAATGGCCGTTTTTGTCCCGTATTTTATCCCATTTATGGAGCTTATCTTTGGTGAGAGCACACTTTTATATCACACGCTCGGGCAGCCACTGACAGGGGTAAACCCTGTTTGTATTCACGAGAGTTTATTTTTATTTTATTTAAATAAAATTCGAGGGCTTTTTTTTATAGATTACAGCGAGGTGTGTGTGCCTGGAGGTTAAAACAAAGAGGGTTGGGTGTAGCCAAAACCAACTGCGAATTCCCGCAGTACAACTTCTGCGAGGAAAAAAGCAGGTTTATGACACCCTCAAAGCGTCTTCTCTCTTTGTTAAATAATACGCCAGGGATTAGTGACAGAAGAGAGCTACTTAAAATTCCCAAAGACGCTTATGTATTTTTTTTTGCTAGGTCTCTCCACCAACAAACGCTTTTAATAGCCTCTTGATTGGAATTCCTTGTTCCATCCACAGTGCTTTTTCCTACCCCTCTCTCTGGGAGAAATGTCTTGTTTCTACATTTTTCCGTTGGAGATCCTCTAGTGTATCCCGAGGGGTGATAAATTTCGTGAGCCCCAGTGTATTCTTTTTATATTCACTTTGCTGGTGACCCAATTGAAAAGTAAATAAATCACAAATCCCAGTTCTAATCTTATTGAAAACAGCATCACTGCGAAGGTTATAGAAATCACCCTCAATGATGACATTTAAAATTCTCAACCGTTCTCCATCTACGGTTTGTGTTTTTTTTTTATGTTATCTCAATAAGGGGGATCTTTCATCGTCAACTTAATTTGTTGAAAAACATACTAGAGTACTCTTAATTAAAGACAACATTGAATGAATATTTCGGTTAAAGGAAGGAGTTCTTTTTAAACACGGAAAATTTCGTAATTCAACAATAGAGTAATATTTTCGTATACAATGACAAGAGGCATCTTCATCAGAATGAATAGCATGGATAGCATGTGATGATGGAATTTCTATGAATAATGCTCCTACACCAAAATATCTATAGCAAGATAATCTGCCACTTTAGCATTATGTGTGGCTGTTATGAGAGAGTGTTCAGACCTTCTTAGAGGGGTGGTAAACAATTTCGCAAGTGCAATTGAGTCGAGAAATCACACATATTACGCTAATTTGTCGTTTTCTAACACATGTCCAAAATGTGATCATATAAAATTCTATCCTATAATAATGAATACCTACGCAAAAGAGCAAAAAGAAAATATGTACACTCAGCTTGCATACCAAATTTTCTTCGGAGGACTTAGTGGAAATACAGGGAAATACTGTTCTTTTTATCCCAGGCATTCTCAGACGAGGGACAGATCTAAATATTAATGAGATTTGAGTTTTACAACGCTATCAGGCAGGAATATTCGTTGGTAGAGAATTAACCGCAAAGGCTGCTGTATAAAATATGATCCCGAGTTTATCCCTCATGATTTTACTAGGTACGAATCTTCGTTGAATTTATATATTCCTGAGACGTATTGGTTTGGAATAGGTAGGTATAAGAATAAAATAAATGTTTATACATATACATATGTACATACATGCGGTCGTCCAGTCATGATTTTCATCATGAAGTAAACGTAAAGCCTTATGGAAGTTCGAGATTCCCACAATAATTTTCATGTTTATCTAATTGCAACGATTCGAAGGCTCGGGTTTCCCTTTTCTTTTGACAAAAAATATTACAGTAAAATATCATTAAACAATTCACTAGTCTACTAATAATAATAAATCGTTTCCTGTGTGCATATAGTGCATATTTCATCACTATCGACCCAGCCGTTTCGGATGAGTTCATTTGCCACAGAATTGCAGACAGAAAAGTTCGATTTTCTTTTGTATATCAAGATTTAGTTTTCGTATAAACACGGTCCATGATATAAACATATACATAGCTCGTATGTTGGATCACTGAATCGAGCGAAAAAGTCTATATGGGAAAAGCTGCAGCTCCTGTTAAGTCGGCAGGATTAGATTTGGTTAAGTAGTATTTGATTGAAGAATACGAATGAGGAGAGCTAATATTTTCTTGAGAACACCAAACTTTAATATCATCTTCCTGACAGTATCGAAGGTTCGAATATTGATTTTGCTCTTCACCTCGACTATTCTCACCGTTCCATATCCATTAGTTAGGGTTGTCACTCACAAATATAAATGGATTACGATAAATTTGGATTTTGCTTCTCAGTCTGTGAGAATGGTGTGAAAGAAATGGTAAAAGGGGATCTTAACTCCCCATGAGATAAGACTTTTTGAGCGATAATAGTAACAAAAATACTATGGTTGCAAATTAAATCCCCTGACTAATGTCTTTGTTTGCTACAAAATCAGGACAATGTTTGAAGCCAGACGTAGCTTCAAATCCAGGCGTTTGATATGTACTTATACGCAGCGTAGAAGATAAGCAGGAACTGCACCCCTTCTTGCCGAAAACCGCAATTTTTCATACAACCACGTCACAATGAAAAGAAATTGTTTTCACAAACCAGATGTGGGAGTACGAAGGCGATGCGAGACGCGCGTTCTTGAGACAAAAACCCCTTATGCGCATATAAATAATTCAAAATACGTTTTAACAACATCGTGATAAGAAAGTGCTGGGGGTCGTTAGGGAAACATAAAAGGAAACGAGGGAATTTAATAATATTATTTGCGGTAAACGAGACAACACGTGGTAAAAAAAACGCTATATCGCCGCGTGTGGGAAGTAAACCTGCACGGTAAAAAAATTGCTTCTCATCGTAATTTGAAAAAGAAATCTAAGAATAATTTAATTTGATTGAATGCCAAGTGCAAAGAAATTGAATCACCTTAAAAGAATCAACTTAAAAGAAAGACAATCAATGTGGGTTTTCCGACGTCCGACGAAGAACCCGGAAATAAATTATTAAAAGAAAGACTCAAAAATATTTTATTATGGTAAGCAAGCGTTTTTTTTTTGAGAATGGCTTAATTTTTATTGTAGGTATAATTTCCTTGCAATTTGCGTTATATAGAGAATTGCTTTGACTTTTGCATATACTTACTCATTTTAGCTGTGTTTCTTTCAGACACAGCTTTTGTGTACCGAGCAAAATCGAAAGTCGTCAGATCGGGCTCAAACTTGGGATGAGCACGAATTAGGGTCCCCACATTCCAAAAAACGTATGCGCCAAAAATAAGTTTTTTCCGGCCGGCCGGCCGTCCGTCCGTCCGTCCGTAGTATAACGCTAAATTGCGAGAGAACGGTAATAGATAGAGACTTGCGGTAAACGGCAAAGTTTAAATATCGACTGGAAGACATCCGATTATGATGTCAAATTTTACCCCCCACCCCTCCGTCCGCCATTTTGGATAACCTCAAAATTTTGTTTTCGCTATATCTCAGCCCCTATTATAGCTAGAGGTCTGAAATTTTGATATGTTGTAGGGGCCATCAAGACCTTTCCAACGATACCTCATTTTCGAAAATCGGTCAAGCCGTTTAGTCAATATGGCCGCCACAATTTTTCATCGAAAATCGACCATAACTCGAAAACGGCTTGACCGATTTTGATCAACCCGGGGTCAAATGAAAGATCTCAACAAACCCTACAACTTTCTAGAACATACAAAGTTTCAAAAGTGACCGCTAGGGGGTCAAAAATCAAAAACAAAATTTTCGATTAGTTTTCGATGAGTATCTCGAAAACGGCGACATAATTTTTTTTCATTTTTTGATATGTTATAGCTGACCATATTATCTAGCTCCATGCCAAAAATGAAGAAAATCTATGGATCCGTTCTCGAGATATAGCCTTCCAAAGTTGGCATGTCATATCTCGGGTTCTACACGTCCGATCTTGATCAACTCAAGCGCAAATGAAAGTAGTGTCGACCGCACTAAAATTGGGCCTCAAATTTCTCCAATCAGAGGATCCAATTATAAGGCACCTATCGCGGGCCTCCGGACTCCTTGGCCGAATGGAGAGAGTGGCCAAGTCCACCAGACTACAATGGCCGATAGAATCTCCGCAGGTACTTGAAGATTACAAAGCTCGTGAAAGAAAACAGCAATTGGATAATTGGGCAGCCAGCGAAGCTCACGGAAGAGCAGTACACGCCTTCCTGGACTCCCAGGAGGCAAATCAATGGTTGTATCGGCCAACACTGCTCAAACCATGCCGATACATCTCAGCACTAAGGGCTCGCACCAATACGCTGTCCACTAAAGTCACAACCAAGAAGTATTTCGGCCACACAGACGTGACTTGTAGAAACTGTGGAGCACTTCCGGAGACCCTGGGTCACATTATGGGTCAGTGCACCCACACCAAAGCCACGAGGATCCACCGTCACAATAAGATCCTAGATCTTGTCATCAAGGAAGTGACGAAAAAGGATCCGGGGGCAGTGCTCACTAAAGAGCCAACATTTTCCCTCCCCGAAGGTGGCTACCTTAAACCCGACCTGGTGGTAAAGAACCGGGAAGGGGTCCTCTTGGTCGACGTAACAGTCCGCCATGAGGATATGGGTGGCCTCGCCGAAGGGGTAAGGGATAAATGTGAAAAATATGCGCCCCTTATCCCCCTAGCCCAAGAGCGCTATAGCGCAACATCTGGGCGCGTGGTGCCGATAGTGGTAGGCACCCGAGGGGCAATCCCAAAGGAGACTTTAGAGGGCCTAAACAGGCTCCGAATAGGCACAAAAAAATTTGCCACTAAAGTCTCCATGACCGCCATCCGTAGGTCCATAGAGATTTACCACCAATTTATGGACTACGATGGTCGGTCAGGGCCAGGGGATCCATAATCCCAAATGCCCTCCTCCGTAGCCACACCTCCCCTCATATCGTTTGTCAACTGTGTCTATACAACGTGCACTGTGAGTTAATGTTTTATGTTTACCCTGACTTTTTAAGGGTAATTTTATTTAACTTATTTGTGCTGTCCCTAATTAAAACTTTTATAAGATTTTAAACTTGGACCAGTGATAAGGAAACGATCTGTGATATCAAACTGTGATATTACTTTAATAAGAGGGAAGGGATGGGACAAAACGGCTTGGGAGGCCTCAGACAAAGCGGGCCGTCAAATGGCGAGCCAACTTAGGTGGACAGGATCTGGCAAATACTAGTGTGTGCGGAAAACAAATACACACGCATGCACAGAAATAACACACTAGCCGATCCTAAATGATAACGGCAACCGGGCCACAAGAAACCGGCAATTCCAGCCCAGTGCCATTGCCTGGGTTGCAGAAATTTCGTGAAACCCTACAAATGTATAGAACATTGCAACTTCGAGAAATGACCGCAAGAGGCGCTAAAGTCAAAAACAAAGTTTTCGAAAATTTCGAACTCGAATTTTTCGAAAATGGCGACATACATTTTTTTCATTTTTCGATATTTTATAACTGTCTTCAAGACCTTTCAAACAAAAAAAATTTATGAAAATCTATGGATCCGTTCTCGAGATATAGCTTTCTAAAGATTTCTTAGGGTATGAATTTTCTACTTTTCCCGACTTTGCGCGTATTTAAATGAATTTGTGTTCTAGTTTGCTCTCACAAAATTGGTACACTGAAAGAAACACAGCTCTCGTAAGCTTGGTCAGCTTACCAGTACATTTCCTAATGAAAATTTTTCAAAAATTGATTCATTCATTCAATAAGTAAAGAGTACCTATGTAAATAAAAATGTACAAAAAAATATTTACATAATTACAAAAACAGTCATAATTACAGTACGAATGTTATCCCTTGATCAATTTATTTATTTAAACATACCACAAAAATACATACATATGTCTGCTATAGGTACCTTCAAACTTGTCATTACATATCATAATAAAGATATGTATGTACCAACCCTTATCAGTTGATGTACCACATTACATACAAGAGTATATTCTTAGAGGAGAGACCGGGGCATAAAAAGGCAATTTGCATAAGTTTGAAATTTTTTTTTTTGTAATCCTAGTGGATATTGGGGAGTTTCTTTCACGATTTATTCTCTACAAGATAAAATGAGTCACAATTACAAAAAAAGAAAAAATTGTAAAATTGACTCCAAATTGCAGTCAAGTAATTTTAAGCCTTTGGAGTCAAGTTGCTAGGGCTTCTCACCATAATTTTTTCAAATTTTTCCGAATAATAACTTCAGAGAAATTGGCATTTGAAAATTTTTCACTGACTCTTTTTAATCCCGATCTCCCCTACATAATACATTTTTTGAATTCTGAAAATATTCCAATTGTAGGTTATTAATTGTAAAGTTCTAGATGCGTAAATAATGCGCGAAAGTAGTATACTTACGTCCGATAATTCGTTAATGTGAACTTGTATTGTATTTTATTTCTCGATTTCCAAAAACATGACATAAAACTCAATCCCTTCACCCTTGCCCATCAATTTGATCATTTCGTCACTATTTACACAGAGACGATTCCACGCAATTCGAACATTACTTGCGGGCGTTGCGGTGGATATTATTCAATTCATAAACGCTACGCCATGAATGGGAATCATGTTGAGTTGGGGGGAGGAGATGCTCGCTCACTGTGTACGTCCGTAAAGTACAGGTATCAAAACACATGCACGCACGTTAAGCCTGGTGTAAAAGTCTTCGCTCTTACCCATCATCCCATAGTGTTTATACTACAATCAATTCTGCATAAAAATACGACAATAAATAATATGCTATGGGCCAGATTTAGGAAAAAAAATCTCATGAAGTGAAGAAAAAACCGTCCCTCCATTAAGTAAATTATCATTGCAAGTGAAGGCTGCTATCAACACCAGGCTATCGAGCGTTTTCTCTTTTGCTTATTTAATTACTGATGACTAATTACACCCCGACCAGATAAAGTCATTAGGCAAATTGAACAAACACCAACGCTTCACTTTTGAGAGCAGAAAAATGACGGGCTCTTGTTGCATTGCATTTTATATTAAAAAATATATATCTTACTCTCATAAATTGCATATACATATGTACATATTTGCATCATATTTAATAGTTACTTCTTCCAATCATCAAATTGCTTTCAAATCGAGCTGTTTCCTAAAGCCCTACAAAATTATCCTAGAGGGAGTTATCATGAAAAAAAAGTTCTATTTTCTCATTTCAAAGTAACATGGATAAAATTTATAATCTGGCACCTTTCTACGATCTGTGGAAATCCATTCCGAGAATTATTAATGTGTTTTTCACATGGGGTAATGATTTATATTGCAATTTGTTCAATATGCTTTAGGAGCAGTAATGTTGGCGCCAAAATATTGTAATAATTCCAATACCTAATATTTTTGCAAAACATTTTTGATACCTACACAAAAAAACCAAACATAAAATAGTTATTCTAATTATGTCCATACTAACTGCATTTAATCGAAAATTAATCATACCTCATCCAGTTATAAGAGTTGGTGCCTTAACACAACGTATAGAAGTTTGATTATGTAATTTGACTTGGGAGCAGTATTAAAAGACACAAAGTTGATTTTTTTGTGAAATTAAGCAAATAAGTAATAGTCGTATCTCAGATCTTACATCTCAAACTCAAAATAGCAACTTTTTGTTTCACAAAAAAAATGTAGGTAACTTCTTTTTCTCCAAAATCCCATGAAAGAAAACACAATGATTTCATGCACAATTTTTCCTTTTAATTTGTCCTTTGCACATTTACAATTTTCCTTTTTACGAATTCTCACTTTAATTTAATAAATGACAATATTTGATCGAGCATTGAAGGGACATCACAATTCTTGTTTTCTGGCTCTCTTTGGCTACTCTATTGCTGTTGCTGTTGATGGTGTTGATCTGCTGCTGCTGCTGTTGCTGTCGTTGCTACGCAAAGACTAGATTTTTCTCTGTAAAGAAAGAAGCAGCACCCGCGGGGCAATTAATATATTTTCATGTATCACCGACCGCGCTGCATTTATGCAAAGGAGTGTTTAAAAATTTTCTGCTCTTTTTCAAACGTAACAAAAACCTCTTGGCACTTCTGATCTTTTCCAAAATTATAGAATTTTGTAAAATCTTTAATTTGATATCATTTTGAGCAAAATCGGTCGAGTAGAACTGAATTTAAACCTTTGAAAATACAAGAATTCTTAAAATGGCGATATCTCGTAAACGACGAAATAGATTTTCTAATTTTTGCTGTTGGAAGGTAGGTTCAGATTCAGATTCAGATTTTTATTTGAGGCGAATGCGTATAGTCGCTTTCATCCCACTGCGACCTGAAAGGTCTATTGTGGAAGGGTCCTCGGTTCTTTATCATCATTATCTGATATATTGAGGATCGATATTGCCCAAGCCGAACGACAGCTCGCGGCAATTTCTTTCCTCATTGATCGGAATCGATCGCCAAAGGGTAGGCAAATGTTTCCATTCACCCTATCACAGAATCAACAAAGAGCGCTCAGAGGGTTATCATTTGTGAAACTGGATTTGTGTACAGATTGGAAAGTCATCTAGGTGTTACTTTCGTTCTCCGTATTTGATGCAAGAGGGCCATTGTTTTTTGTGGATGAGAGTGCATCATCTCTTTCTCTCAATCCAACAATCTGACCAACGTGTACCACTACAACGTTAGCCAGGCAGGGGCATTTTCATCTCTGTTTTTCGGCGTTCGCTTCCGTGTGCCTGAGAGAGACATACCCACAGCTGTGGACACCCAGCGTGAATACAGCATGCCTTCTCGGCGAGCACAGTACGATGTTTGCCTATCGAGATACAAACATCCTATCCCTTTACGGGCGGTACCGTCTGTATTCGAACCAGAGACTCTATGGACACAACTCGAGTGTTCTATCCACTGCTCCCTGGGCCCTCTGGAAGGTAGGTTACTAGTACATATAAAAATTCAAAAAAATGGATAATAAGGTCTCAGAGATATTATCCCTCAAACTTATGCAAATTATATGGGCATTTTTTTGAATTTAAAATGTCCCAGACATTTCTAGGAATTTTTGGAACCTTTCATTTAGGCCCAGGTTTGTCAAAATCGATCAAGCTGTTCTCGAGTTACATTAAAAAAAAACACATTTTTCTTTAGGCATCATATTTTTGCTGTTTAGCAAACACGTTTGGCTAAACCGATTTTCAAGTATGACATATCGATGAAAACATCTTGCTCAGCTCTACAACATACTAAAATTTTAAATCTTTAATTTTAAGGGAAGTGATTGGCGATATTTTAAAATGGCGGTTGGCGGCCATTTTGGATTTTTAGAATACAAAAAATTAAATTTTAATCCCACATTCCTATAGAAAATTTCAAACCGAAACTTTATATCAGTTACCGTTCTCGAGTTATAAAACAAAATGTATAAAATAAAACAATAAAACAACACCATGCCCGATAACAAATTTTCCACCACCACTTTTGTAATGTTAAATATGTAAAACGTGCTCTTATCAAGTTTGAGTCCGATCTGTGGTGGTCAGATTTTCCGACAATTTGTACTTGGTGTTTCCCACGATATGAAACATCAACTAATACCACTAATACATACATACGGAGGGAGCCGAAAGCTCTGGAAGAAAAATTAAGTTTTTCCTTTTAACTCCTGGTTAAGAAGAAAAGCCCCCACTGACGAAGACCGGATCAACAAAGAACAACAAAGAATTCTAATACATACATATATCGCATCGACCAGCAAGTCAGCAGGCCAACTGGATTGAAAATTTTTCACTATATACCATTTTCGTAATGTGGGATGTCAAAAACTTGATTATACTATATTTGAGGTCGATCTGAGTTAATCGGCTTTTTCGACGATTACAATACTTGGAGTTCCCACAAGGTTGGGACACCACTATTTTAAAACCGGCAAAATCTTATAGGAAAATCTTACTGATAGTTATCGATAGTTATTTTTTTATCGATAGTTTGTAATCCCGATATTCTATTTGTAAAAAGAGAAAAATCGTTCGTTTAGTTTTTCGACTAAAATATACTGCATTTCCATCAGAAATGAGTGATGAACTAGTTTACATTTACAATGTAAGTGCGGGAACATTACAATTAAATAAATAAGTCGTCGCGAAGTTTTGCAAGAAAAATTTCTATTCGCATTTTCAGTGACTTTGAGATGATTAAGTGCAGTGTGTGTTTGTGAAAAGATTAACTGGACAAGATCATCGAAAAGAACGCCCCCCCCTAACCCCTACGAGTGTTGCAGAGAATCTCCTGAAAATGAAGCGGAGGAGGAATAGTTCGCAGCCGTTCAGCAGCGTACCCCAAGTGGTGCCATCGAGCAATATGCGGTACTGATAGGGGCAACTGACGGAGCAGGAGAATCGGAACGCCTCAAACTATGTTCCTCCACCACCAAGGTAAAGTTCCGGTCATATTCTCCATTATCGGTCCCTTCCGGAAAAGATTAAGAAAAACCATACCGAATGTTAAACATACCGATTGGTATTGAATGACGTCATATGACGTCATGAAATTTTTCAATTAACCTGCTGGCCGCCAAGACCTTGGCGCTCTAAGGAAGCTCCAAGGTCTTGGCGGCCAGCAGGTTAAGTTGATTAACTGTAATACTAATGCTCTTCTACGACTTGTTTTTCAGCTTAATTTCAGGCCTTTCAACAAGGTTTGAAACTGAAAGCTTACTCTCAGGTTAAGCAAGCACCATCAGCGCAGTCGAGCAATCTGAGACTGTGCCGCTTTGCTGTGTTCCATCCATCCTTTTCCCTTCCTTCATCACATCTGTTCTTTAAATTTATTTCATTAACCTATTTCTGTAGGTTCTTTTAGAACCTCTCTTTATTTTTAAAATTACAATGTCATGGTCATCATCAATTAATTATTTAATTTTCTTTCACATACATGAAATGACCATTTTTTCTTAAAAAAAAAAACTAAAACTAATGCTCTATTACGACTCATTTTTCAGGTGAATCTTTCGTCCGGTGGAAGCACTCTCACCAACGGCGGGAAGTCTTCTAATCAACGATGTGAGACTATTGCTCCCGGCAACGGCTGGGGGTAAGTACTTAAAATGCCCCTGATTTATTATTATGATGATTCTTTGACGAACACATTCCCTTATAGTTTGCATTTATTTTAATTTAAAATAACCACACTAAAGCACCTCTCCATAAAATTTGATCGCAGTTTAAAAAAAATATCAAGCATAAAACCACAAAAAAAAAACTTATTGGTTAATTTCTTTCTTAACTCTAAATTTGTATAGAGCAAAATACGTTCTGCATTTCTTGACTTTTATCAAGATAATCTAATACTTCAGTACGTTTGCTTGCCATTCTCCAGAATGTGTATGCGTAGACCCATTATCTTTTAATGATTAAAAAAAGGTGGGAAGGGGATTGTTTGGTACCTTAATAAAATCCGCATTATTTTCTTTTTTATGACATATTGCGCCTTATAAAACTATACCTATCTACTTCTTTACATAAAAAGGAGTTCCTCCCAAAAGAGGGACAAAGCTGACTAATACTCAAAAACATATCTATACTCAAACAATTCATAATCTCTTAAAGGAATCTTCTTAAAAGAGAACTAAACTACTTAAAAGTGTCTTCTATTTTTTTTACATTAAGGTATACTGTCAAATAGTTTTATCGTTCAAACCAAAATGTCTGAAAAATATAAGGATTAGTTCTGTGTGTATCGGAGGGCACTAGACTGTGCTCTACTTTATGTTTCATATTTGTTAATATTTTTTTACAGAAAATATTAATAAATTTTGATACATACATACATCTAGACTATGTTTAAAAAATGATTTTTACTGCTTTCTTTACTTTGCAATTATTAGTGAAAAAAAATCTTAAAGAAAATATGACTTAGAAAGTCATCTTAATATTTTGTAGAGATGAAGTAACTTATTCATTGCATGATACAATATTTTTAGAATTACTTCCATAACTCTTTGTTCAAGTAAGTACTTCTGATTGCTTGATCGCATAACACACTCTCACTGTGGTCGTACAACCCACGAATTGTTCATCTACCTCTCTACTCATTTCATTTTCTTGGTCGCAATACGTATATTCACACTGGTCGCAAAACCTAGAGATTTGCCGCGGGAAATATTTGAGGTATCGCAATTTGCATTAGCTGGTCGATCGACACAAAAAATCCACTACATATATTTCGTAGAGACGTTTAAAACTTCCTGTAATGTTTGAGTCTTATTGAATGAGGACGCATTTTCCAATGAATGTTTTGCCATATATACAAAGTAGATATATTCAAGCTAATTATTCGAAACCGTACCAACCTCCACGATCATATATACCACAAGGAAAATGATTAATGGATAAAACATCTCAATATATGGATTTTGGGTGGAAGCCCTGAACTACCTTAGCGATGACTCAATTGGAAGTCGATACTCATAAATCAAACGTTTTGTTTTTACACCGAACTGGCAGAGTGGTTAATAATATTTTGTGGCAGAATTGATGGCTACAGTATTGATGACGATTAATCAACCCCTTTTACCCAGAAAGGGTTCTCCATAGAGGAAAATTGCAATGATGAGATATTTTCCAATTTCCCGCTCAATCGTCATAGAGAACGTTACCGCATCCGCTCTTAATTCGCATGATGCTAAATTGGCAAAATAAAATATTTGCATATATAACTGAATAGGATGAGTGTGACAAAAGTGCTCCAGATTTCCTCTTGAATTTCCTTGTTTCCTGATTTTCTATGGTACTGACAATTACGTAGAGAAAATTTTCGATTTACCAAAGCTTCTCGCAGCCCCTAAACTCACAGTATCGAAGTTTTATCCCCTAAAATTGTGATATTTTTTGGCCCACCACCAGATGCTGTTCCGTCATCATCAGCATGTCGTTGGATGGAAATAGGACGGAAGAGAATTGTATTGAATTGGAGCAAAATACGCAAGCTGGGTGGAAGTTGATGATGATTCAAAACCCCATCCTTCACATTGTCTGGCCAAAATGAGGGTTAAATCTTGATGCCGCAGGCCCAAAGCTCTGACTTTTAATTACGTAAGCGTCCGCGTTACGCGTTTCTCAATGAAGAGGGGTGAAGGATAATGGCTCTCATCCAGAAAAGAGGCATACAACGCGATGGCACAAAAGTTAGGGAATCCCAAATCAAACAAGACATATAACGTAGATGGGGACGAACATACAATCTCTTCCTAGGCTTGATTTAAAATTGGAGATAATCTTTTATCAACAGAACTCTGTGTTCACGATAGGAGACCATCGATACATAATACAAGTATTCTTCAATATTTTACAGTCTTAAGTTGGTGGAATATTGTCACATAATTATTCTTTTATATTAATTTCAATTGTCATTTTAAATTAATATAACATTATCTAAAAAAACTAATTGTATGTGTCATAAAGTAAATAGTTTTTCTTTGCAACAAATGATTTAATGGTGAAGAAACCAACTCTTTGGAATAGATATTTATTAAAATTATATCCATAATCTAAAGTCACATCAATGTCAGAGAGTAGACACGAGAGAGTTTTCTAGCTTCTGGCTGACAGTTTGGAGTATATAATCGCCGAGTCATTCATTATCTATTCTCCATTATCTAAAATGGATAAATGTTAAACGCTTCCCCTGGCTCCGTCGTCAGAGAGGTACATATAAGTCTCACCCACATCTTGCGTACAGCCACCCCGGTATCGCAATTTGAAAGTGGGTGGATATATTAATACATACAACAATGAGTGGGGTAATGTTTTTCGCCTATGTAATAAAACAGAAGCGAGAAAAACGGGGGGATATGCGGGGGAAATTTCGCGTACACTCTTTCATATCTTGAAACCTTCAGGCCATTGCGAAAGGGTTATGTACAAAAAGACTAATTTCAGGGAAGATTATGTAAATTTATACACACGCTTTCCCTTTAACTTCCATCAAAGTGCCAGGGTTGGTATGCGTCATATCACTGGGCTTTCCCCTTTAAGATCACCTCTCATAGATAGATGAATGACTTTGACAAAAATTACCCAGCCACCCTCAAACTTGGGGGTTTCCTCATTCAAATTGCTAATTCTCTCTGCTCAAAGCCTAATTGAATCATACCAACTGAACCCCTCTAGGACACATTTTTCAAAATAGAAGTAAACCTACTTATATTCTTGCTGGTGGTGTCATTCATTAATATTATTTCTCCTTTTTTTGTTAGGTAATTCATATAGATAAGTTCAGACTAGTTGCGTTTATGATTGACAGTGACATAGAGTTTGAAATGAAAACAATTTAACAACTTATATAATATACATACCTATATATATATATATATATATTAGTTTTGATTTTAATATTGGAAAAAGTACTATACTCATCTATAATCTTTTGAACTAAATTTCTTCATCATTCATTCACATACCTAGATAATTGTGTGAGGATTATAAATATTAAAATTAAAAATAATAATAAAGTTCATGGGAGTTACATTTCATGTAATAAAAAAATACATCATATAATTCTGTATGACAACATATTTTAATCTAATTAACTATAATGTAAAATACCAACACAAATAATTTCTACGCCACATTTGAGATAATTACAATGTTTGTTTTAGTAATTAAAAAAAAATATTGCCTATCTTTTCGTTGAATTTAAGAAAGCCTTAACTTCTTGAGAATTCAATAGCACACTCTCATCGATTAGAAAAAACTTACAGAGTGGTAAAATACATCAAATATGTTGCGAAATCATCAAGTGCGAGACGCTGCTGCTCTTGTAAATATATTTAGCTCAAATGGATAGCTATGACATTAGATTAACTGACGTTAGTTGTCTAGCTGAAATATTTAGAGGTCTTCATGGTGAAATCCCCTCTATGCTGGATAATATTGTTAACTCCGCACCAGCACTCATGCATCCGTGTAGTTCCTATTCCATCCGGAGTATTGTCTCGGTGTGCTTTGGCATTCAATTGCAAGTCCCAAAGAGCCCTCATTGTCATATACCCATCTCCGTTTTCGGGACCATCGCTCTATCTTCACGTCTTTTTATGTGGATGGGATGGTAAAACCACCAATGATTTCAATCAGTTTCGACTTCAGTGAGTAGAGTTGCTTCACACGTGTGACTTATGTATATAATTCGGATAAGGACTCTGGTCACGTACTATCTTGAGACTACTTCCTGACAAGACCTCTTCCATCACTGCTAAACAAAACCACCGCATGATAGAATTTCAACGCCCTAAAAGATGCTCGCCACCTCTACTTGTTCTCTTCTAAGACTATACATACATACATATTCTGTTATATGTATTAGTGTGTTTTAAAGTAATACAATAGTGCACCAACCGTTTAAAATTCTTTAAATTATTATTTTAAATAGGTAATGGAACTCTCTGGGTAGTTGATTGCACACCCTAGAAACCATAAATCGCCTGTTCCCGTGTCTCATGAAAGTCTTCATATCAATTTTTTTTTTTTTTTTCAATTGTAAATTAAAGATCGTTTTTGAGAAACAACCACTTTCTTTATCTGCCAGTGAACGAGCATTGAGAATTAAATAATAAAAGAACTGGAAAAGTATTAACATAGTTTAATATCATCCTCCTAACGCACGAGCAAATACTTCAGATTTGACCTCCCACCCCACACTCTTAGAATTTCATTCATGGATATTTTGTCATGAGAGCCAGGCGTGACAGGGATCGTTCCAGAGGGAGAATTGTCGCTAATGCAACCAAATGTGACATCTGAATATATGAAAATTTAGCATGCACACAAAGAGGGTAACACATGCCAAGACAGGGGATGATTATGGGACACCGGACTAACCCTTATATAATATTTCAAAATTTGTATGGACCAAAAGCACTGACCACAGCTACAGTATCGGGCAGTTGCTATCATAAATTTCCATTTGATTCGCAAATGTTCAAGATGGACTACCCTTTCGACTCATCTTGACTGCCTATCCCATAGGGGTGAGGGTATATATTGAATTGTTCCCGTACTATACAAATAAATGATTTTCACGTCAAGAGGTCCACAAGGGTTTTGTGGTATAGGGAAAGAAGACCAGGCCCTTTCGGAAAATGTGTAATTCATAAAACTCACATACATTTGAGTTTGAATTTAGAATTCAATGGTAGAAGTTTCTATAACTCATTGAGTTGTACCTTATGCATGAAATGGTATTTAAATTTTGTAATTTAAATCTGGAACAAAACCAGGAGAAAATAAGATTAAAATATTTTCTCCCTCTACAACTGTGAAGGAAATACTATTATATACATATGTATAGTAAGGTAATGAATATTTCCCAAGGAAGAAAAAGTAGAAGTATTATATTATATTATTTGCTGTATTGCTCACATATTCTACAATTTAGTTTAGAATTTTATGATTTTTGACAAAAAGAAACAATAAAGTTTCCCTCTAAGAAAACCAAATTCTGGCCAGAACTAAAATTTATTTGCAATTTTATTGATCAAACAAGGCGTTTATTAGCGAGCAAAATTCTTTTCACTGTGTATTTATTCCCTTCGAAATGTCAACGCACTGTAGAAATTGCTATAATTACGACATTCCTTTATCAAAAATATTCCTCCATCTACTTTTCAGTCTCTACAATGTTTTGGGGTGGGACTGTGTAATTTGGTGTGTATAGCAACCTCCAAAATCTCGTGGTACAATTTTAATATTATAATTTGAAGAAAACGCGCAAATCGGAAGGACCGTCTGTTCGAAATGCGATAATGTCAAAAATAATTAATTACAATCGATCCGACTGGCAAAGTTGTTTGAAATTACATAGGGTGAGAACACAGGAACTCTTTCCAATATTAATTCAAGACTGTGAGGTTCTTTTGCAAGCGCCCTCTCCCCCATTTATAGATTAGCACACAAAATTTTCTCATTTTGACATTTTCATTTATGAATCATGAACACATTTTAACAGCACTCAAGACAAAGGTCTTGAGCTTAAGTGCAAAAATTTTGTTAATGAAGAAAAGGCTAAAATATCCATATATTGATTTATAAATAGTTAATCAGATAGCAGTTCATGACTTCAATGTGGAATTTACTAAACTCTGTGATTGAATCGATTTTGCCTATATAGGAAAAATATTCGTTGAAAGTTACAAAGTAATAGAAATATTTTTATTGAGTTCACAATGCAAGTCTCGAATTAAGAGCATTTGAAGGATCCATTTCCTTTGAGAATTTTGCAATAAAAGCATTCTGTCGGCAAGAGTAGATGCCGTGAAACCTTATAACCCTTTCTCTGCTACTCGTTCATTTGCTCTATTGCTTCATGAAAAGTAACATATATTGCTGTTGGCTCAATATGTGATTACTTGTTAAAAAAAAAAAAAACTAAAGTTTTCAATACACTAAAGTGATATCATTAGACAACCGAAAACTTAACAATTTAAAAATTTATTATACTTTTAAAGCAAAGTGTTGATTATCTATATATGTAAACAATTAATGTTTATTTTAAGTAAGTTTGTAATAGTAGGTACAAAAAAAGTAATTTCAACTAATTGTTTTTTTTTTAATGTGTAAGCTGTGTCTGAAAAAAAAACATAGCTTAAATTTATCAATACAAACATAAAAATCTTATTAATACTTATTAGGTTTACCCTTATATATAGTTCTTTGAGTATCCCATACCAGAGTATGAAGGGAGATCAGCTTCTGTACATTCACATATTGGCATTCCCCAGTATATACTGTAAAATAGGGGATGTTTCACATTTCTTCTAGTATTCAAGCGCAAGCACCCTGATTCAAACCCGATGCCAAAAAAGGGTTAAACTTGCTGTCGTATCCCTAAAAGAAGGAAAATAGGGGTACGGGAGTGGAAACATTGATTTGGAAAAGACGACGGAATTATCGCATCGAGGGTGGTCTTAAAGGGGTGTTATGGTTTTAATTAAAGGGACCAACTGGAGGAAAATATGTATATCTTTTTGCTTGTGTTTGCATTCGTTTTTGAATTCCAAGACATAATTCATCTTTTTTTTTACTTACTGCTTTAGAGATGGCTTCATGAATGAAGGAAGAACTAAATTATTGGAATTATTACAATTTTCGGATACTATTGTCAGAAATATTTCCAAACAAATAATATGTAGTTTCACTACTTAAAAAAATGTACTTAAAATAAAAATAAGTACCTAGTTTTTTTTCCAACAATCAATGTGGCCGATGTTTCGGAAAAGTGTGTTTAAATGCTTAAGAACCACCCTTAAAAATTTCAAGGAAATGACAAAAAATCGCGACCAATTCACCAGCGAACCATTTAAAATTTGTGAATCATGCTTCCAGCTTCTTTTATACTGCATAGACTTTTTTCTCTCCCTCTGAGTCTGCATTTAGATTTTAGAGGGTGGAGGGTGTTTGTTGGGAACGCTATTTCCATGAATTTGAAATGGCTTTATCATCCCAAGAGTATATTTTCCACATAGAAGACTTTCAAGAGGGTGTCATGAAAACCACCTAAATACAAGTGAGAGAGATCCCCAGGCAGAGGGTACAAAAAATTCTTTTGCATAGCCAAAAAGAAAACCCCAAACACTTAAACTGCTTGCCGGGTCGTTTTCCATGACGATGTGGGTGTAAGATGGGGTGTCCTTTTTTTCTCTCATGGTACATAAATGGAAAATCTGGAAATCTTGCATGTAAAATACATATAGTCAATGTAAGGGAAGGTTGGAGTTAAGCACCCCCTTACAGTTCAACAGTTAATGCCAACGTCATATCTCCAGATGAATAAATATACGGGTACCGCAGTGATTTGAATGAGGGTAGCCCCGCAATCGACCCAGTTTTGATGGTATCACATCGGAGAATATAATAAAAAAAATACTCCGCTTCTTTTGCCCTTTGTGTGCAAAATGATTATGATGTGTGTATGATAACTGCTTTGTGCAAATGGTTAGTTCAACAGGTTACTTATACGAAAAAGTCGGGATTCTTCACGGGATTATATGTCTTCCTGAATAAATGAGAGGAAGTAACCATATCTTTTGCTCATGTAGAATGTCGGAAGGATGGTTTGAGTTAAAGGTCAAGTTGAGCAATCTCGTAACGTAACATGCTATAATAGTTATTAATTAAAGTAAAATACCTAGCATTAGTTCTTCATCCTTATTATCCATTAGCAGAAAATTTATTCCGAAATATCTTTCACCTGATAGGAAACGTTTTTTTTTTTTTTACTTTTAAAATTATGAAAATTATAGGATCTTCAGGTATCACACATGCTCTCCCATGACACAATCTTGAAGTGATGTTAAAATTCTTAAATTAAAGCTTTGTAGCAGGTGTTGCAATAAATGATGGTTGAACTGTCTAAATGGTGGACTGCAAAAAGCTTATACCGTAGCGTCTCTTGAAAGCACTTTGCCTTTTTAACAGCTGCTCAGTGAATTTTATACCACACACAATATAAATTTGTAGGTACCTTGTTGGTTTGGTTGGAACATTAATTTCTCGGCGGTATTTTAAGAAAGTCAAAGTTGGGGGAGGAAAAAAATCTCTTTTAGGTGGTCGAGCAGACTCGAAAGATTTATTAATGGATTTTTCCATGTGGTAAATGATTTATTGGACATATAATTTTGAGTTGTTTGTGTTGTGTTGTAACTTTAATTGATTTATTATTGAAAGGGGACCTTGGTCTATACGGTACATTGGAATCTAAGGGGATGTGATACGAAAATGTGGTGTGAAATCTAAGAAAACAAACACACCAGATGCTCTCTTTGCCGCATACATATACGTATATGTACATATGTATACATGTGCTGTGCATATTTCAAGTTAAGTAGGTAATTCACAGGGAAAGGATTTAAAGTACGCTTTCTTCGACATCAAGGTAAAATCGAAAGATAAAGGCAAGAATGCCAAGAGTTGCGTGGTTCTGTGGTGAAGAGTTTTAATTCCTTTTGATGTGTCACTGGTAATCAAATTTAAATCCTGCCAAAACTAAAGTCCACAAAGAAAGTTGGGGCTCAAAGGGGTTTCGTCTAATCTTCCCTAGGGTGGCTACCAAGCTATATTATTTAGGTTTGCTAGACCACATGAAGGGCGAGAAGGTATATCAAAATTCTCCAATGAAAATGCTTCGAGGATAGAAGAAGGGTCAGGGAATAGTTTTCTCTCAGCTCTCTAGATTATTTCAAACCATTATTGAAAGTAAAACTGTGATGAAATTTTAGATTTTCTCAATTTTCAACATACAATGGCTTCTGTGGCACTTGAAATATTTCTTACCGTTTATACAAAGCGTTGTAAGTGTGAAATCTTAGCTTCTTGATTCCTTAATATAAATCTTTACAGCGTTCGAAAATTTCTGTTGTTTTTACATCATTTATCAAAGGATGATTAACTCTTTAAAGTTCACATGAAACATAGAAACATTAAAAAAAAAACATGCAGTATTTTTTTATTACGAAATTTATTCTTTAAATGCGGTGATCATTTGTGATCATTTTTCAGTCAAAAAGTATTCTTTGATCTCTATTTTGTATTAATTTAAATTCGAGTAAATAAAATGTTTCACATTTGGGTCCGTGTATCATACAATGGTACTCATAGGTTTAAGATTTGTAAACTAGTAATTAATAGCTACAATATAAAAAAACTGCTGATGGCGACTCAGACCTTATTATCTTAATACGATTGTATCAGCTTATGAAAAAAAACTATGTTTGTGTCCGATCTTTGCATTTTAGAGAGTACACGCAGAAGTTGTGCTGCATTGACGAAAGAATCAAAACTAAAAAGACAAGCTTACCAAAGTTAAAAATGATATTCAACTTCTCATTTTATTCTCATCTTTAGGAAAATTTTTTATGCATCCTTTGTGTGAATCGAATATTTATTAGGTATATATTGTTTTACATCATTTTATAATATAATATACAATCATATAAAATTGATTGAATCATATAAAAAATATAAAATATCTTTAATGGAAATAATGTTTGAAAGTGAAGGAATGTGAGCGTGAGGTACTCTGGCAAGTCTGGTAACGATTGAGCACTTGAGGCATAAACTGGGTTGAAATCCTTGTCCAAAAACGTCCAAATGTCCAAATGTCATCACGTTCACACCCTCAGGAGAATTAACAGTGATGTGCTGGAAGCAACCCTCAACGCCGACACTCAGCTCTTACGGTTGCCCTCGGTCCTTCGAACATAAGGCAAAATGGGGTGCCTAATGGGAGAGGCCGGGTGGGCAAACTGTAAATTTCGAGAAGTGGTTGTTGAAAGATTCATTAAAGCTTTTCTTCACCATCACAAAACCAACAAATGATGATGTGGTGATTGTACCCAGAAAGACTGTGGGTGTGAATACTCTTTTCCTGCTTAGGAAGTGTGCGAATCCCCATGAGGAGCTACATGTATACACATTAAGGATTTTGATTTGATAACTTTGCACATTATTAAATTTACAATAATATGGCATAGAAAAAAAGGACAATTATCCTGAACAGTGAAAAACGACATAATGTCGTATATATGTATATTATGTACTTATACGTATTTATACATTGTTTGCTTAGGCGGTAAAAGGTTTAATGATGTTGACGTCAATGCAATACAGAGTGGCGCGTAAAGGAGACTCTTAAGATCTATTGAAAAGGATGCAGAAAAAAAATAAGCACAGGCACTTGACGCCCCACGCCTCCATCAACACACGAAGAATCGCAAAACAGAATGTCTATTCATGCAAAAATCCATTCCTCTTCACCATTATGTATTTATATCCATCAATTCACCAATAATTGTATAGCTATACCATAAATTGAAGTCAATCGTTTTGTAAACCGTAAACACGAACAGTACCGCCCATCAACCCAAATGTAGGGGTGACTTATAGATAAAACACTCTCAACATGTGCTCACCTTTCAATGTTCAATCAATAGCGGTTTATGTAATTGAGATTTTATGGGAATATCATTGAAATTGCTCCAACCCAACAAGCAAGTACATAAAATATTGTTTTGGAAGCAACTTTAGCGACTCAGCGGAATGACGTCCTTATGTTTTTTATTTGAGTAACATGTAAAATTTGTTTTCCCACAATGTTTAGTATCAATGCTTGGAAGTGTATAATGTGATATCAACCTAAGAGTCCGCTGTTAATTCCCATTCTTCCTAAAGAATTCTTTTTATATGTATGCTATATATTGTACAAAAGGGTAGGCATATATGTACATAATGTAAATAAAAGACGACGTTTTGATGCTGTTATGTATTGTATTTCGTCGTCATGCTATCTATCTGGTATTCGTCTTTTGTAAAATGTCATTGATGCGTAGCGAACAAGTTATCTGCATTATCTCCTTACAATTAAAACTTTCTAGACATAATCAAAATATATGGGGAAGAATCTTATAAAAGCATATGTATTTTCGGTTAATGGTCAGTACGATGAATTTGTTGCAATTAGAGGTAAATATTTGTTGCTTGACCATGTCGCTAGAGGTTTGATGTTCAATCAATCTATGCATCTTATATATCCCATCGAGAGACCATTAATCATAATTATCGACGTATTTCGGTATAATCCTGAGAGACCGTGTTCCCCTAAGTAATACAGCACAGAAATCGCTCTGGTGGCTCACTTCCTATCCGTGGATATAAAGCAAAGATAATACTTTAATTTAAATTAAATCCTTTCCAGAAAAAAATGTATACATATACATATGTATGTATGTATCAGTAAATTGCTTAATCATGAAAATCCACCAGACTGGTTAAAATCACAGAGATACGATGATCATCTTTCTTTAGAGGGGTGTACACACTCCCAAGGAGACTCAACACGACGGACGCAAATCAAAAAGTAAGCCAAGTATAAAGGGGGCCCCACAGATTAAAAACACTTTTCGTGGCATGCAGCCAAAAAAAAGGTGCCTTCTTGTAAACATTTTCTGGTAGTGTCAAAGAAGCAAAAAGACTGATAATGGTACTTCCTTCAAAAGCTCTATTTGCACTCGGTTGTGCTTTATTTCAAGGTATTTGTAAACAGCACAAAAAAACCCTCTCCCTCTGTGAAGGGAAACAGCCGACTAATGGTCTTGATTGATCTTCCTTCTCTTCTTTTCCGGCAACAAGAAATCTTTATACTCATTAATGACACCGCCCTTTCAGTGTCTTGCCGGGAAGTCCTCATCTAACGTTCTTTTCACCATGTACAAATAATGAAATTTTGATT
>NC_074708.1:20628635-20629754 GCF_024334085.1 Lutzomyia longipalpis
ATGGGGATTCGGAGATATTGCCCCTTAAAGTTAGGCAATTTTTGTTTTTGATTTTAACGCCTCTTGCGGTCATTTTTGGAACTTAGAATGTTCTAAACAGTTGTAGGGCTTCTCAATACCTTTCATTTGATACCAAGATGGTCAAAATCGGTCAAGCCGTTCTCGAGTTATATCGAAAAAACACTTTTTGCTTTAGGTCGCCATATTTGCTAAACGGCTTGACCGATTTTCAAGTATGAGTTGTCGATGAAAACGACTCACTGATCCCTACAACATACTAAAATTTCAGACCTTTAGCTCTAAGGAAAGTGGTTGACGGTATTTCAAAATGGCGGATGGCGGCCATCTTGGATTTTGAAAATGCGAAAAAATGAAATTTTACACCCACATTTCTATAGAAAACTTCAAACCGGAAGTCTCTATCTGTTACCGTTCTCGAGCTATAAGGCAAAGTTTGGGCCACCGGCCGGCAGGCCGGCCGGATCAAAAATTTTCCACCACCATTTTCGTAATGTGGGATGTCTAAAACGTGCTCATACCAAGTTTGAGCCCGATCTGAGGTGGTCGGTTTTTCCGACGATTACAATACTTGGTGTTGGCCACGAAGTGGAACACCAACTAATTACAACAAGGTTCGAATTAATATTATTTTTCTGTGGTACACAAAAGCTTTGTTCTGACATCAAGTATACATAATTGATATAAAAAATAATAAACCATCGCCTTATCATAATTTCCTGAGCCATCAATCTGAATTGGACACATTATGTATGTACGTAAATACATGTAACATACATCGTATTTCATAACAAATTCTTTCTTACTAAATAAGCAATATATGTATTATATACAACAGAATTTCTACTAGAAGGGGTAGTACTGTCTAATTGAAATATTTTCAGCAATATTGTTCCATTATACACGTCATCTTCGGTCGTCGTTTTTTTATGTAAGCACTAAGCTAGGAATAAATTGAGCAGTTTCACCATAAATCGATGAGAATTCTCGGTTGGGTGCAATGAAAAATGCAAATGAAAATTCTCTGGAAATCCCACAGTGAAATTTCAATCATCTCGAGATTTTTTTTGTGGACCACTTCTCGTGCACAAGTAAATTTTC